>NC_056747.1:202530523-202545523 GCF_019279795.1 Protopterus annectens
TTATTTATTCGAGTCTTTATCCTTCAGAAAAAGCATGTTAATGCAAATCCTGTTCTTCTAGCAACTTTCGTAGTATATAACAACAATAATTAAAATCGCTGTCTCTATTTTTGAGTCTTTTGTCCCTTATTATTTTTGGCTTTGTCCAGAGTTCTTGCTCTAAGAGTTTGAGGGATATGCTGTAAAGGCAGTGCTCATATATTCTACCATACAACCTCCAATCCATATGGGTATGAGAGCCCCCTTTCACCATAGATTATAGATTAGTTCTCCATATGAAGGCAACTCCCCCTATTCCCCTCAGCCAGTTCAAATACCAGTGCAGTCATTCTGTAATTATACAGTTTGAGAATTATTTCTCAAAGTCTCCCTGCTGAGTCAGGTCTTCCAGTAATATGAGCTCTGTCTGTTTTTACATTTTTCTTGCCTGACCAGCTTTGCTGTTTTCTATCTTTCTTCTAGGATGTTCACTACATTTAAGACTGTTTCTTTCCTGCAGTACAACTAGATGGCAATCTTCTGGCTTGATTTGGTTCTCCAACTTGCTTATTTTAATTTACATAGGTTCATAGGTAACTACTAGGTAGCTACCTTTGTCGGCCATTTTAAGCCTAATCAATTTCCCTTTTTGTGCTCTAACTAGCCTATCCCATTTGGTTATAGGGTGGCTTTACCCATCCCGTAGTCAATAATTATCTGTAACCCATAAAGAGACTAACTGGCATCATATTATAGATAATTTAATAAGACCCATGTATAGGCTAGAGCATTTAGTAGCTGCATCGGTAGTACAGGGGGCAGTCCTGGGGTACATTTTCTATTTCCCGTCCATAGATTTAAGTTGTGCTTGAAAGTAGAGAAGGATGTATTTTGTTTTATGTGGCTGGAGAGTCTGTTCCATAGCAGTGGTATCTTCTGTGAAATATACCTGTCCATCCAAAATGTTCTGTTGATTTTGCGGAAGAGGCATAGATCCCTAGAATTAGTATTTATAATGACATTAGACTTGCTGATGTGCAGTAAGTAAATCAGTAATCAGTAAGGGTTTAGAGGATGCCTTATATGCCACACACAAGTCACCTCTTAGCAGTCTTTAGAATACTGAGTATAGTGACAGGGCTTTGAGTTGATCCATACAGTACATGTTGTCTAGGCCTTCCAGTTGTTGCATCTACCTGGGCAGATATATGCCAAATGGGGCATTATATTCAATGAATGGCCTAATGAGGGGGGAATAAAGGATCAACAATAAGTTTCTTAACGTTTGCTGTTTCCACTGGCATTATTCTATCTTTCCTTCCACCAGCTTCACTACCATGCCAGATTATTGTAGACATGTAGCATATATCATTGAACTTTGATAGGCTTTTCCACAGTGGCTGCATGCGCCATATACCCTAACAACAGGGCGATGACTTTGTCATGTCGCTCATCTGAAAAATTCTATGCTTTTCATTGCCGTTTGAACTACTAATACCTTATCCTTTCATGTTCCTCCCTCTACTTCAAACTTAAGGTTCCCGAGGTAAGAACAAAAATCTGAAGTGGCTAACACTTTGCAGGCTTGCAAGCACACCATAATGAAATTGTAGTGAAAAACTGTACTTTGCTGTTAAAAAAATATTACCAAGCTCTTCTTTTACTTTATATGACAACCTGGCTTCGTGTTATGTCATTTTTTTGTCTACTCACAATATAGTTAAAATGTGTTTAATACATGTTAAGGCTCATATCCTAGAAGGTCAATACATTTTTATTCCATGATTTTTTTTAATTTTATCACTGAATTCTCTGCCATGTTCTAATATTGCCACTGTGTAATAACATGCTTAAATAATTCAAGTGTCATATCTAACAGATATAAGTACCTTTATGCATCAATGAATGTTTTGTACCACCCCCTGATATCACCCATTATCCCATTCTGTCTATGGTTATCATAACCTCAGTGTGCAAAAGTTATGCCCAACCACTTTTTATCTGTTGCGTTAATGGCCCATTGCCTGGCTTAGTTGGTAGATTGCAGTCCTACTATATGTAAATATACTGGCCACAGATTTCAGATACACTATATCTATCCACTGAGATATGTCACTGTGTATGGTGCAAACAATATAATTTACCCTCTAGGTTGTACTAGATGCTACTGTTATTACTCTAAAATGCAGCATACTTGGCATGTTGGAACTCTGTCAGATGTGTCTTTATGTTGGATGGAGGTTGGATTACAGCAGTCTCAGTAGCTCAATAAGTAGCAGTCTTATCTTTAGTGCTGGAAGATCAGAAGCCTGATGGTTCTATTCCCACATCAGGGAGCTAGAGTAATTTTTCCAGTACTGACACTGCAAAGCAACATAAGATAACTGCTGCACACCTGAGTGTGCTGTCTTTTGCACTAGGTGTTAAACTGAGGCCCCATCTGCTTGAGCTAGTGATAGGTGAGGTGGATGCAAAAAATCTTACTGCGCATATTGAAAAGATTAAGGGAAGTTCCACGATGCCAGAAGCAAAATTCCCCTAGTCAGTGTGAATACAACCTCAGGTTTCTCCTGAAAAGAGGCTGTTGGCTTAATGGGAATAATAACCTGACCAACAAAGTAAAAACAAAAAAAAAACAAAATTAAAAAAGTTTTGCACAGTAACATCTGAAAACTGGGCTTATGGTATTCCTAAACCCGATGACATCTCTTGCTAAAGTACTGCCTCATGCATTTCAGTCTGTATTCCTGCCTTGTCACCTTTCTTGCTGTTAAGAGGCATGCGATCTGCCAGTTTGCTCACTGAGAAAATAGATTATGGCCAGCATTTGAACAGATGCCTGAAAGAATAATAATTATGGATGCCTTGCAGCAGAAAAGAGTTTGTGACAAATGCATGCAGGCAAGGCGATACTGACCCTTCTCTATTCTCAGTGTGACAGAGGTAGTTGTGGTCGACGGTTAAACCACAGCCTAAGTAGAATATTTCAACAACCACCTGTGACAAAGCGTGTAACTATTAAGCAAAGCTTATTATTGCTTGTGACTATTAAGCAAGGATCAACGAGGTGTTGCCAGCCTCATACATTGTGCCACAGTGACTTGCAAAATTCTATTCCTGTTTGTTACTTAATCCTCTGTAAACAGCAAATAATTTACAAGTGAGTATGGAATATCAAAAAAAAAACAAACTTCTGAATGTCATAAATAATTCTTTTCTAAAAATCATTTTATTACACAAGAAATACATACATTTATTTGCAGTCTTTAAATAACGTCTTGGTTGTTTTGAGCATTACATGAATGATTTGCTAGCATGTGAGGACCACTTGTCAAACCATATCCACCTATTGTCCTACAAAATGGATAGCTTACTGGGTTTTGAAATTGTTCTACTTCTGGCTGTATCTGTTTACAACTGTTTTATGTCTGTTTCATGATTCTTCAGTTTTATTACCGTTTTTGGTTCACAATTTCTATGGGAAGGCTGAGCCAGTGTAACTGCCACAAAAACATACTGCCAGATATTACAGTCTGCTGTACTTAGTTCAACCAGTCATTCATAAACTATTTCATTTCAAATGTGTTTCCAAATTAATTAGCTCTTAAGGATCTTAACTGCCTGTTTGGAGGATATCCTTAATTAAAGTTCAGATCCTTGGATCTATGTTTCTGGTGCTGTTTGTTTTGTGCATGTGCAACAGATTCATCAGGGATGGGGCTGAGGAAGCCTTGTAAACAAGACAAAGATCCCTTCTCAGCAGCCTGTAGGAGACTGGATGCAGAGACAGAGCCTTTAGGTGATCATTGTAGGACAGGGTATTCATACCCTGAATTCTCCCGATGTTTACTGTTGCAAGTGTCTTGCTAGATACATGCCAAAGGGGGCATTCTGTTCAATGATAGGTCTAATAAGGGCTGAGTAGAGTGGCACTATAACTTCCTTGGACCTGGATGCCATACCCTTACGTATAAGTTGGGTGACACAGAATGATTTTTTATTATCTTTGCTACATGTTGGTCAAAGGCCAAATTGCTGTCTTCATATGTTCCAAGTTACCTTACTACTGGGTTGACTCTTATGGGCATTTTATTGATGGAGTAATTAACTTGCATTGACAGTTTCCCAAAGGGCATTATAATGCATTATTTCGGCATTGAGTTTTAGGCCATGGCTTGGGCACCAATCATATATCTGCATTAAACCTACTTGCAAGATGTTTGTGTCTTGGAGATAATCTATAATAGTTCTTAATTTATAGTCATCTGTGAACTTGGTGAGTCAGAGGTCTTTAACATTAGGCTTGACTTTCGAGACGTAGATGCCAAACAGGAATGGGCCCAGCACTGAGCCCTGGTGTACTCCACTGGTGACCGCTGTTTGAGTCAAGGTTATGACTGGAGACCTGATCATAATTCTTTGTATGTATGGAGCTTTATCTGTTCCATGTCCTTTTAGTTTCAGGGAAAAAAACTCTAAGTACTTTGCCAGCTTTCAAAGCCATAAAGCACTTAGTGAGAGCTGTCAGAAAGACAGTGTAACACTCTCCCTTTGTGTTTATACTCACCTTGCCATGCCAATCAAATTTCCTGATTTTTGCAGAATGTCCAGATTTTTTGCCTCATATGTTTGGTCTGTTCCTCATAAACTCGATTCTGGAAAAATCACTGAGGACTGATGTCACTAAATAATGACAAATATTTGAATTTCAGACTTTGTATCCTTCAGAAAATGCAAGCAAACACACGTCCTGTTAAGTTTCTAAGTGGAGAGGACAGCTTATCGGTATGGACAGCAGGCAGAATCAAAGGATGCTAAAGAATTGAATTTTTGAACACATGCAAGACATACAAAAATTGAAGACCACAAATGCCCCTTTCAGACGTATACAAGAAAATAAAGACCACAATTTTGCTTTTGTAGTTATGGAGCAACTAACAAAACACAAAAGGGGGTTTGTTATAGAAGAACATCTTAATAAATGTGAACTAAAATAGCAAATCTTAGTTAATGCAATGGGTTCTCCAGGTTTGAATGATTCAATGGCTATTAATTCTGTTTTAAAGTTGAAATACTATGATGCTACATAGTTTATTGTTATTTTTATCTTTGTGTAATGTTTTACTTTGCAATCTGTTTGGTAGGTTGGGTGTAACACTGTATTATGTGATTTTAATTATGTATAAAAGAAGTATCAGTAATAACAGATTTAGTTCTGAGGAGGTTCTATGTGATGAATGGAACAAAAGCACTAAAGATGTGCTAAAAAATTTTGAGTTTGGAATACTGTTGCCTCCTTCCTGGTACCACAGAATGTATCAGTTTGGGTTAGGGGGAAGGATGCTGGTGCAGGTGGAAGGGATCAGTAGCCCCTGCCTCATGCTGAGAAGAACGCTTCTTTACATCTCTTGGCTATATTTTATGAAAATTCCTAAGTACCTGGGTGTGTCACTGGGATTACTACTGCATCTGAGCCTATCACAATTGCCAACAGTTTATGGACATCTAGCAGTAATATGTGCCCTTATGAGGAGGGGGATAACTATTTGATTGGGGAGGGGGCTGCTTGTGCCTGTACTGATGGACTGGATTACAAGGGAACGATGTAAGGTATTCTTATACTATCTAAACTAGCAAAAGGTCCCTTTCTTTTATTTTTGGGGTGGACTTCTTAATGCCCATTTTGGTGTTATACGAACACTTCTCCTTCCCGCTGTTATGTTCCTGGGGAGGTAACTAAATGCCACTGTGTGCACCTGCACAGGGCCCATTTCCTATTTCTACAGGGCATACTTCTTAGTTGCCATTTTGATGTAATATGTAATAGGTACACCTCTTCCAAGTTTTGTGATTCTGGTGAAGAAAGTAAATGCACCCACGTAAGCTTCCAGGGGTACCTTTCCAGTCTTACAGGGGAGTGATACTCCATGATTTTGGGTGTTGTATTTAGACTTCTTCTTTTAAATATTACATTTCCGAGCAGCTGCCTAGTATTTAACTGCAAATGTGAACACTGAGTGGAAGGGGGAACGAGGTAGTGAAAGGCATTCACTACTGCTAGATGGAGCACAATAGCTGTATAACCACACGCTGCTTCCTAAATGGCGACTTTCTGCATTGTATAGAGTATACATTATGCATTAATGGCACAAGAATACATAATCATGCTCACAGAGTAATTACAAAATACAACTGTGGTAATATGACACTATAAAGAAAAGGATGAAGTTTGTAGGAGACTATGCAATTGGAATTTACAAAACACGGTTTTGGCGAAGCATTTGTATATCAATCTGAAAAGTATCTGGTAGCAAATGTCCTTATATTCAGTAGTTTAACAAACAATATGTTAATTTAGCAGTATAAACTATTCTCCATAACAATTAGTTGTACTGTAATATAGGTTATATGCAGAAAGATATGAACATTACAATGCTGGAAGCATTTTAACACTAATTAATGGATAAGTTGTTCTTAGATTTGTAAAAATATTACATTAGTTATTTATAAAGATTATATTAAATATTCAAATTTATTGTGTGGATGTGCTAGGTCAGTAAATACAAAATTTATAACCAGTGGTTACAGAGTACATACTAATTACAGTGATACAGTTTGCATTTATTTAATTTAGTTCCCTACTGTGAATAAGGCAGGCAATACAGATGTAAACATTAGAGTACACTGCACAAGTGCTTTTATAAATAGCCTACATTTATCCTGTCAGAGACTAGTGTTTGCCAGGACTATTAAGAATATGTTTACTCTTACTGTAGACTTTCTTGTTGTAGACTACAGTTATGACAATGCAAGATCTGTTCAATTATTTAAGAATGTAGTAATAGGACCTTTTTCTTACTATGTGGCTTCTGATCCAGGTTTAGAATTTCCTCTGGCCCTTATCATGTACACAGGTAGCAGAAACAGTAACAAAAGTTTCCCTTAAGCTGTTTCAGCTTTAACACTAGAAAAACATCAAGATATTACTCATTTAGTTGCAGCATAGGGGCAGCTCTCTGATCTCTGGGCTCTTAATGTGTGATTTTCCAGCAGTATTAATGCTAATGTTCTTTGTGCCTTCTGTGTGGAGTCTGCATGTCCTCCCCGCGGTTGGGTGGGTGTTTGAAAGACATGCGTAAATGGGAGTGCCGAGGTTGAACGTCGAGCTGGTACCTCTGCATTCGTGAAAATCTACTGCCAATCATTAGCGGACAGGAGTTCCACTGTGGCAACCCCTAACTGGGAAAAGCCGAAAGACCAACAACAACAACAACATTAATGCTAATGTTCTTTATGAAATGAGCATAGCTGGCCTTAGGCATAGACAACTAGATGGCTGCTGAGGGCACCGCTCTTGCAGGGGTGCTTTTCCAGTACTTATTTGTTTATTTTTTTTCAAGTAAGGAAATGTTTTCTCTAAAATATGTTGAATGAATTCAGTAAAAACTGAAGTGTAAGTCAAACTGTGAGAAAAAGGAAGAAAAAAGTAATCTGGATAGTGCAGGTAGACCACGATGGGGGCACTGAGTGAAGTGGGGTGCTGTGGAGCTGTTTTGCCTAGAGCACTAGTTGAGCAAAGGCTGGCCCTGGAAATGAGCATGAATATTATTTAACAGACACCCCAGTTATTTCCAGGACTTAAAGATGAATAATCATCAAAAACTAGGGATGCTTTATAAAGCCAAAAAATTCTCGCTGATGCAACTAAAGCTACACTTGTAACTATTTATCTCCTCCCCATACTTCTTTATGGTGCTCCCTTCCTCACTAGCCTTCAGGCATCACAAAAATAAAAACTTGAATGATACTATAATAAATTTGCTAAATTTGAAGCAAATACCCCATTCAAAACCCACCACTGTATAGCACTACAAACCCTAAATTGATTAGAACTACCCCATCAACTAGCATACATTCTCACCACCTATAAAATTACCCAGAATCCATCTCCTTGTCCAGCACTAAATAACATACTACACAACTGTGTTCCTAGTTGGTCTTTATGATCCAATGACCAAAAATTCCTGTCTGCCACAAACCTATCAAATTTGCTGGGCATTGCCTGCACTTATATGATGTTGCTAAGGCCTGGAGCTCCTTATCTCTATCCATCAGGTCAATATCCTCCCTCCCATCTTTCAAAACCATTCTGAAGGACTTCCTATCTAAAGCTGGCTCTGTTCTTACTCAACACCAGCATAAACTATACCCCTAAATCTGGAGAAGTACCTATTCATACCTTACAACTCCTTTCTCTCCCTTCTTCCCTCACTTCCTCACTTCTATCAAATTCCTTCCCCTGGCTTTCTCTGTAAATATACCATAAGCCCTTTTTTTCTCTCACTTCGTATTGTAGTTTCTGTTTATATTATACTAACTTACCTTTAATTTTTGTAAAAACTAGCTACAATTTCTCTAAATGTTAAAACAGTGTCATAAACCTTCTATCTACTCTTAACCAATGTTTTCATATTATGTTGGTTTAATTATTTAAACTGTACTTGTTTTTTGTATTATTTTTAAAAATATATACAATTATTATTCTTAAAATGTTTTGTAATAATTTGGAGCTTTTCTTCCCCTAAAAATTAGCTCCTACCCAGTTGGACTTTCCCGGTAATCAAATGTCAATAAATAAATAAGATAGAAATTATTGTACTTACTACTATACTTGGAGGAGAAAGATAGTTAGTAATGTGTTTAAGAGATCAGAGCTGGCGTTCCTATTAATCAGTCTTAATTCAGTCAGTGACTTAAGAGAAATATATGTGGCTTAGACCATGATATTGATTGGTACAAGGAAAATGGTCTCAAATTGAATGCAAAAAAATGTAGAATAGCTTATTTTGGTAAACAAAACAGTTTCACTTACTGTATAGGAGATGCACCTCTCCAGTCAGACACTGTTGTTATGGATCTGGGTACTCTTGTTGATAATTCATATGACCATCATGTCTCCACAGTAGTTTGAGAAGCCTTTTACCTGGCCTATTTAATTTACAAAGGCATCGCCATTAGATCCATAGAAATCTTAATTCCCCTTTTCTCATATCTTATCATACCCATTATTGAATATAATGCACCTTTTGGCATGAATTTATCTAAATATATCACCAGCTTCAGAGACCTCAGAGATTCATAACTAAAAAGATCAGTGGACTCAAAAATCTTAAGTTATCAGGAAAGACTAGCAGCACTTTTTCTGTACTCAGTCTCTTACAGACTCCTCTGTGTAACTCTATGTCTGACCTTTTGTGCCACAAATGATCCAGCCCTATTTCATCTCCTATTCCTTTGCAGAACTAATGGTATATAAATACTTGTTTAAAAGAACTAAACCCATCAGCAGATAAATAAGGCACGTTGGCATGATTGATTCATATCCCAACATATCCCTGAGCTGTGGAACAAAATTCCAGTACGCATCAAGCAGAGTAGCACCCTTGCCACCTTCAAGGTAAACCTAGATAATTGGATGGGCAGCCTTAAATTCCTCTCGTCTGTCTTGTCATGCTCTCCTCAAGGCTGGAGGGAAATTTTGATTACGGTCTTGAATATAAATTTTGAATAGGGTTTTTTGGTTTGGCTTGAAATGGTCTGCAGATTGATTGCCTAGTACTTACTATGAACCTATGGACCTAAACTTGACTGAAATGCTCTTTTGATAATACCTGGGTAGGGCTATAGGGAATGGAAGACTGTCTTGATAATGCAAGCCAATATAATGCCAACATTTAGACAAAGCCCTGGTCCTTACAATTTGTTTTATGAAATACAAGATGCCACATTTGGGTTTCAGAGCAAGGGCCTGCTGCATGCTACTTTGATATATGAAGGGAAGAAATGGCTTATGGAACAGTGCAAGATAATAATGTATGCCTCCTATCAAGAAGGTTGCAGTAACACTTTTCTGCAGAGCTGACCATTCTTAACAGTACAGAACCACATCTCAATTTATAATTAAAAGTTGAACTGGTTCACTTGCTATGGCTGCATTGTGTTAAGGTTCATGGTTTAATGTAAGTATTTTAAACAGCTGTAGTGTTAGATATTTTATAGATCTGATATCTTGTTCATTAGTGTATGAAAATATCCAACATATACTATACTTTCACTTTTCTCAAAGGTAAAAGAGTATGGCATGCCCTGGACAGAAATTGTACATAATCAACAAACTCATGGCAGCCATGTTAACCTGCCCTAGTAGTAACATACAGCTTGTTTTTAACTATTTGGAAAACCCCGGGCAGTGTTGTGCATTAGCAGGGTACTTTCCAGAAGGAAAAATAACATATCGCTCCCCCACAGTCTGAGGATGTGAATACAACCAACCTTGTATAAATGCACAGCAGCTGGAAAGCTAGAATGACTTAGCACATTAACATTAGAATATAGCATACACCTGCGAAAGGTTGGTGTAGAACAAAATGTGCTCAGAATATAGCTTACACCTGTGAAAGGTTGGTGTAGAACAAAATGTGCTTATACTCCTTTTTTCACAGCAGTACAAGCATCTTTTGAGTTCTTAAGGTTAAACATTCTAAATAATTACTTGTTACAGCCTGCATAGAACAAAATTCTGATTTGTCCAGCCATATACCCTAAGATACGTTCTCATACTCTGTCTGTGAAGATTTTTGCAAATGATAAAATGTGCATAATGATACACAGACAGAACTGAGGTAGCAGGCAAACCAGTAGCGTGGACCTCAAAATTAACTTGACTGTGCATCTAGAAATTTAACAGGAAGCTGAACAAATGCACGCAATCAAGCTGTATACAGTCATTTCACGAGAACAAATATTTTGAGACAAGAGGATCTGTCAAAATAAGGTACAGCAAAACAACATGCTGCATCTGGTTTGCTATAATTAGTCGAATTGTAGGCTTGGAGAATGGCGCATGCACTTTGTGTAATTCCCCAGGAAGTCAGTAGGATTGCACTACAGATGAGATGTGAACACTTTGTTATTCCTTTTAACAGGCTGCTACAGACATTGCTGTTATGTCTTTAACAAAGGTGTTTAAGATAGCTATCAAGCTGTCTTTCTGGAAAAAGAGTGAAAAAAAAACAAAACAAAACAAAAAACTCTGTAGCGATAAAGATAGCAAAAAATGAATTGAAAATCAACAGCTCCATGACAACGTTTTGTTTGTGTCAGTCAATACCAGGACAGATGCGTGATGGCCCTTATAGCCCTTCCTATGCTTGCTCTACACATCATAAAACAGTATGGAAAGAAGACAGTTCAAGACAGTCTTACTTACAAAGATAAAATTCTGCTTTGGTGGAAACTTTTAACACCTCCCTGAAAGGGACTGCATGTTTATTGTTTCTCTTTATGTTCATTTAGGTACTAATGTCAAGGCTTGCTTCTGCTTCTATCATTCTTACCATGTAAGGTATGGAGTCCTAACTATTGGGTAGCGTCTTACTACAGTAGATATCCCATATTCCTCTCTCCTTACATGTTTTACTGATTTATGTTATGTTTATGTTATTCTCCCAACTGTCAACAGTAACATATTTACAGACCATAAAATTTCAGTTGTGTAAATTGCACTTAGCTCACTATTGCAGTAGCCAATAGGTTGTATGCTGCTAAGGAAACAGTGAATGGCCATCTTCCAAAAGCTTTCAGCCCCTCTCATACTGGTACTCTGGTTGCTTATAAGCTGAACCTATTTTGGAGGGAGCTATATATACAGTCAGAGTAACTAAAAATCTTCAGGACTTTCTTGACCCTCACCAAAAAAATGGAGAACTTAACAAACCATCGAAATATATATACATATAAATATAAATACAAAAAAACATAAAGCATCTGTATAGCCCATAAGAACTATATACATGAAGGGGATGGTGGGTGGGTGCGACTACTGCAGCAGTGAAGAATTCAAACATCATTCTCACTCTGGCAACAGGCTATGGGTAGATTACCATAGCTATTTAATCTGGGAGGAGGAAAGGTAGGGGTCCAGCAACCCCTGGAGAATGGTTCTAGCAAAGCCTGCACTGGACTTGGAAAAGGAATCTAGCTTGTAAATGTATGCCTGGAGGACTAAGTTGCTACCTGTAGAATGTTTTTAGAGTCCACCCCTTTACAGTATGCTACCAGAATGCTAAAGCACTAGTAGAATATGTGCTCTTACACTGCCTGGGATGGACTTTCCCTGATAAGAGTAACAAAAAATAATAGCAGAGGACAACAGTCTCAAAAATACTCTGTTTAGACACATATTTTTCTTTAATTCCAGGGTAGGAAATGAAGAGCTGGTTAGCTCTCCTAAAAGACTTAGTTCTGTCAAGATAGTACTTGAGTTTCCCATGCTCATTCAGAGTCTGTACAACCCCCCCCCCCCCCGTGTTTAGGTTGTGGATATACAACAGGGAGACTGATAGCCTGATTCAATGTGAACTCTGAAACAACATTGTGCATAAAAGAGCTGTTTGTGCACAGAGTGACCATGCACTATGGAAAATTAGATAGGGTTCTCCCACCTTGAGAGCTTGCAAACTCTGATAATCTTGCAGATGTCAGAGCAATAAGAACAGTTTTCCAGGTAATGAAACTTCAGCCTGAGAAGCAGGTTCAAAAACCTGTCTTTGAGGAGGTCTAAGGTGTGAAATTCCTTTTAAGAACCATTTGACAACAAATAAAGAAGAAAGAGGGGGATCCATAGGAAAACATGAGGAAATGCCAGGAAGATGCCGCCTTTATAGAGGCATGAAAGAGGACAGGAGATAATAACTCGCACAAATATTTAAGCACTGGTGGTACTAAATCCCTGATGGGTCCCTGGTCATTGGCTAAAGACCAACTAAAAAAATCTCTTCTATTTGCCAACATATGATTTTCTAGTAGCAGGATTGCTTGCCTCCTTTAGTAACTGTCATAACGAAAGAGGTGCCTAAATGTATCAAGATTTAATCCACAAGATAAGTCAGTTAAAGTTTTTCAATGGCAAGATGTATCATACTTCCCTAGTCCTGTGTGAGTGAATCTAATTTGTCAGGAAGCTTGTGGTAATTGTATCTGGCCAATACCATAAGATCGTAATAACCAATAATCGGAAGATATTAATAAGAAACTCTGAATTAGCCAATGTTGTAGATGACTCCCCAGTTTTTGTACAAAAAAGAGGAAGAAATTTTAAGAATTATTTTCTGTCAAAACTAAATATGCCTAAAAGAAGGATTACTAACCCTGGCATGTCCAAATGCCACAACTGCAATTTTTGCAATTACTGATAAATAGACATAGAAGAGGTGGTAGTAAAGGATATGAAAGTCAATATCAAAGGGAGATTCACATGAAAATCTAAGTTTGTTGTTTATTTGGCTATATGTAGTTCCTGCACACCATTTTATGTTGAGTGTACTACAAGGGAGTTATATAAGAGAATTTCTGAGCATAAATATGCTATTCAGGCAGGGAATGACAACTATGCACTTAGTAAGCATTATAAGTTAGGCAAATGTAAGGTGGACTTCAAATTCATTGTCTTAGACCAAATAGAAAGATATGATTATAAATTTAATGCTGAAAGTGATCTTGGGTGGAGTGAGTACTTATGGCAAGTGAGACTCAATGCTTGTTACCCACCAGGTTTGTATAACAACGAAGATTTTGTATGCTACCTAAAGAACAAATGGTTAAAACACTAAGCAATTAACTTGGCAATTGCTCATGTGATTTTATGCTATTTAAGATGCGGTTTCTGTTATTTTATTCAGTCTGAAGAAGTCTCATGTTGGATACTTACTAAATATGAATTTTTTATTGAATTTCATGGAATAAAAGTATTGTTTGGCTTTTAAGCTGTTTTTCCCCCTCTCTCTATATTTATTTATTTCAAATGATTTTGTAATACTATCTGAACAGGCCAGCCAGGCAATTATCATTTTCTTCTGTGTTAATTAGATTTCCATCAAAGAATGCAACACATTAATATCAGAACTATATTGCGACATAAAATTCATCTGTTGGTGCTTGATTTTTTATGATACGCTGTTCTGGCCAACCCAAAAGTTATTGCCAATAAGACAATAGTTTAGTAGCCACCATATATTTCATTTACCAAGGAGTTATGTGGTGCTCTGCTTAGAAGTCAAATCCTGTGGATAATACATCAGTTACCCATTTGTCATAACTTTGTTTGCAATGATTTGAGTATTTTAGCAATACATCTTTTTGTATGGCCAGACTGATATGCTCCTAACATGGGGAAGTATGACTGTATTCTTACTGGAAATTCTTTGCAGTTTATGTAGGAAAGGTCAGCAAATGGCTGCATGCCTGATACAAGCAGCATGACAGAACAGTTAAGGGTAGGCTCACAATGACAAAACATCGCACCCCACTTTAGCATCATGGTTACAGACTCTGTGATACTTTAGTTTGTGTCTTGTGGTGGGGAATTTGGGAAGCTAATTATGGATGAAAATATAATTCACCTGGACCTTTAGCAGCTGTCTCCTAAACGTAAATGATATGCTACTGTGTCCATACTCTTTCCCAATATTTCCTGAATTGTTTTTTGGATGATCCCACATAATACAGAATCTGAATGATAGAATTCTTTCACTACTCCATTTGAAGCACACATTTCTTTCTTCATAGCTCATTTTATTTATGTGTGCATACATGTATATATGTATATGTTTATTTCTTTGCTTTCCTTGACTGATTTTATTTCAGAGGGTTCTATAATCAATATGTTGACTTTCCTACATGCTAGTTAATTGCTTTAAGTAGATCCAAGTGCAGATCTCTTCAGACGCTTATTTTTACCCAGTACCATGCTTACTGTTTCATTAATTCTTACCTCATTTGATTCCTCAGGCTACAAGATGAAGGACAGATGCAGTACATATGGAGAATCTACAGAAACCGATCAGCTACCATGGTTTTGGAAGATTACAGGAAACCACAATATGTGGAGAAAAGCCATGCAGACAAATAGAACATGAACTACTGGCTAGTGGTGAGGACTGAACCCTGAACCTTGGAGATATG
>NC_056747.1:202548023-202590523 GCF_019279795.1 Protopterus annectens
TAAAGGTAAGTTAGTATAATACAAACAGGAACTGCAATATAAAGTGAGACAAAAGCAGGGTCATGGTATATGTAGAGAGAAAGAAAGGGGAGAGAAATTGATAGAAGTAAGGAAGTGCGTGAAGAAGGGAGAAAGGAGATGTAAGGTAGGAATAGGTATTTGCTCACAATTAGGATATAGTTTATCCTGGTGTTGGTCAGGAAAAGAGCCAGCTTTTGACTAGGATGTCTTTCAGAATGGTTTTGATATTAAAAAGAAAATACATTATATTTAAATTACATCTATAAAGGATGCTAAATGATTTGTCCCCAGACAAGCTGTTTGTTCCTAGGCCTACTGGTGCAACAGCAAGGCACCAGGCCGCTGCACTGCATTCTGGACTTAAGTACCTCATCAAGATCTGGGAGGGAGTGCAGGGGCAGGTCAGATGAATGGATGATTGTCATCTGTTTGTTTCTTCTTAAGTGGAGTGTGTGAGGCATCACTACCAGAAGTGCATTCCGTTACAGAGAACTGGGTCAGTACTGAGAGCCAGGTCATGCCATGATAGCAGTGCAGAGTGTATATTACTACACACACTCTGGATGCAAGGGCAGATACTGCATGCATTTCATGTCACATGTCATGCCATCAGGGACGGGTGTTGTAAAATAAAATAAAGTGACCTAAACTGATACTGTTACAAATCCTAACTTTCAGTTTCCTTATGAATATACATTATTAAGCTAAATCCTCTAAAAGCAAAGGAAATAAACTTTTTTGTTAAAATCGCTGTGAGGCAAGGCTGATATATAAGACAAAAAATGTGCCATTGGAGGAGATTATTTAAAATAAAGTAAATGAAAACTAGTCTTATAATGTTGTTCTCAATTAAACTTCTAGAAGACAAACTGACAATTGCTAAGATAACCTAAATAAAGTAGAAAAGGAAAAAAAAATAAAGTTAAAATAAAGCAATACTCTCTAAATGTTTACGTCTTAAATCAAAGCCAGAAGTAGAACTATTAAGAAAAGACTATTGTGATCTTCTACATCTGCCTTTTTAAAAATAATACACTTTTCCTTCACTTCTTTTTTAAATTAAAATTACTTTAGCCTTTTTAAAAAATAATATATTTTTCTTTCATTTTTTTAAATTAAAATTACTTTAGCCAGTGCTCATTTGTGAATTTCTTAGACTTTCTTAACACAAACGCCAATACCTAAGAGGTAAGGGATGATTCTAGCAGTACACAAAGACATGGCAGTTTGCAGGAACATGATAAATGCAGACTGTGCAGTGTGTGTGCTTTACCTGAACTAGTCCTTATCAGAAATAAGTCTTATGATTAATGTAGAGGAAATTTTGTTGCTCTGCTATATCGTTTACTAGAAAAAGAAGAATGGTTACCGAAGTAAACTCTAGTGGTGAAAGACTTGTATCTATTCTTTCGTCACTGCAGATTCTATTTACCACAGCCTTTTGTATCATTTTGCCTAGCCAATTTTTTATTCATCTTGCCACATCTAGCTCTATTTGAAAGTTAGTTAACGTTCATATTAATCTTCTGTGGAATTATGTCGTATGTCTTGTTAGCACTCAGAGTAACTAATCAAAGTTACTATGACTGTGGTGATGAACATCAAAATATTAAAATCAGCAGTGGAAAATACTGGCAACAACTAAAAATACACGTGAAACAGTTGTGGGGAGCAATACCCTCCCATCCCCAACTTCTCTACACATCCAGTTTCTAAGGCTGATCATTCCTTGGGGATAAGGACAACATTTACTTACTTCCAGGGTTGGGCAATGTTCACAAACTCAGGCTACAAAATGTGCCTTAACAGGAATCTGGCTAGATACATTTCATGGGTTCCTGTCCAAACAAACAAACAAACGTGCTATTTACACCTGCGTATCTCATCTTGTTAATCCCTAGCAAGGCTATTTTCATAAACCCTCATTGTGTTGGCTTGCTTCATGCTCAAGTGTAGCACATTATGTCATGTGGTACAGCTGTAGTGACAGCATACAAATAGACCAAAACTTTTTCTCTAACAGAGAATAGTTGTTGCATCTTAACAATACAAAACCTAAAGCAAACTCACTGCCAGTTTCTTAGCTGCTGCAATGTAATTTATTTTCTGGGTAAACTGGACCCTGAATTTCAGCTGTGCTACAGATGCAAATAGAATAATATTGCAGTGTTTGTAAAGACAAAAAATAACATTCCGTCGATACCCTTTGTCTGACAACTGTTGAATTCTGTTCCTGATTTGTGTTTCTGTCTGGATATTTAGTATGGGACCTCTTTATTAACACAGTACAATTAGTAAAGCAGTATGTTTTTTCTATGTGATATTGCTAGCATTTTATTTAAAAATGTTGTAAGTATACATTTTAGGTTTCTGTAAAAGTGAACCTAACATTCAACTGCTAAAATAATTTTTGCCTTGACAAATTCTATAGAAGATATCCTTCACCGCAGGCTAGTAAACTTACTTGTAGTACTTCTGATTGCACTTATCTACAAGTGTTTGTCCATATTAATCTGCCATGCTAAAGCACAATTGTTAGGTAATATAAATACTTTGCGTATTTAAATGTGATATGTTAATGAGTGGTGCCTCTTAAATATACATCAACATTGAGAAAGGACTGCTACCTGGAGCTGTTTTCTTGAGTTGAGTCAGACATTTAAAACTGTAAATCAGAAACTCCTCCTCTTTACTAAATGAAGATACTGTGGATTTTCACTACAGGTCATCTCATGGTTTCAAAACTATGGATCTAGTATATCTTTTAGAATCTTGTCACAGCAATACCAACTCATCTGGCTATTTCTTTAATGGTGTGTCCTACAAGGCTTGGTCCTGGAGTTTGCTTCTTTTCTTCAATGGATACATTAACATCCTACATTCTTGGGATTTACCTCACCTAAGCGTTACTTTGTACGCAAATACCATGGTCTTCACCGCTGTCCATAAATCCTTTTCGCAACTAAAATTTTTACTACAAAAAAGACCTTGCATTAATATCGAAATGGCTTGCTGAACACAAACTAACCATAAACACTAAAATGTGCACCGAGGTGCTATTTGGTAGCAGGAAAAGACTGCCGACTGCCTCTCCACTTACAATAATCGACCCACAGGATTCTGGCCTACCTTTCACTACACAGCAAAATATTTACTAGATGAAACACTCGTTTCATAATCATACAGAGCTTACCATCATTAAAGCACTATAACAGCTGAAGTTAGTCTATGACATCTTCCACCTTCTTACCTAGAAAGAAAAAGATTCATTGTTGTTAACGCACTAATTCCAAGAATCAAATATGCATTTCCCATTATCACCTCCCTGTATGGATGCAACACTGCAATACTGCAGACTATGCAAAATAAAGTTATATGGTTATTATTCTGACTAGCCATATAGAGCAACACTATTAAGCAAGCTAAATGGCTTCTTGTTTTTGCCAGATCTAGCTATGTTACCTTTAAACAGCATAACAAAGGATTTTGCCCTTCTTTTGCCAATATAGTTATAGTACTTAAATTATCCTATGATGTTATAAACAACTCCTCATTGAAACCCTGCAAACCTCCTTTTTCTTTATCCTCCTGTGGAAACTCTGTCTACAAAATGGACCTTGCAGCATGGAATAATCTACCTAAATAAGTTTCTGACTCAAATAATCAGTCACTTTTTAAGAAAAAGCTAAAGGCACATGTGCTAGAATAATATGAGCGCATGTTTTAATGCTGCAGGCCAGGTTTCTTCCCTATTATACAAATTAAACAGCCTGATGATCCTGATCAGAGCTACTGTTCATTATTCCATATGCTCATATTAAAACTTTATTTGTATATAAATATATTTTATGGGTCTGCTATGTTTGGTCGAAGTTTCAGTACTTCAAACTTCACTTGTACGAATCCACTTGTTCAAAGTACTAAAACTTTGAAAACTGACTACGGAGATCACAATACTGGGCAGAATGGGAATATTCCCTTTTCTTCGCTGTAGTGTGATCTCGGAGTTGGTATATTTAAGTAGGGGTGTGTGGGGGCACAGCCCCCCCACATGGGGATGCAGGGGGGGGGCTTGCCCCCATACAAAAGCATGTTTATGTTATTTTTTTTTTTATTTGTGAGGTGATCGGGCAAGTGCACTTTCGCTGAAGTGGGGTTCTACTTTTTGTTTTCGGTTATATGAAAATTCGTTGTAAAGTAGTAGATCCATATTATATATATATATTACGTTTTCATTCTCTCTTCCTTTATTTCGTTTTTTGAATATACCACTTGTATCCATTGTATTAGAGGCCGTGGTGGTGCAGCAGTAGCATTGTTGCCTCACAGCAAGAGGTTCTCCTGTTTGATTCTCGGCTGGAGCGCCTTCTGTGTGGAGTCTGCATGTCCTCCCTGCGGTCTAGTGGCATTCGAAAGACATGCATAGAATGGGCATGCCTTCGCTGAAGGTTGGGCATCAAGCTGGCACCTCGGCACCTGTAAAAAAATCTACTGCCAATCATTAGCAGACCGGAGTTCTGCTGTGGCAACCCCTAACCGGGAAAAGCCAAAAGGAAAACAACTTGTATGCATTGTATATTCTTTTTTTCCTTCCTGCCTTCACCACTTCCAGCTCAGTTTCATCCTGGATCTTTACTTTTACATTTTAAGTGTTCTTAGTTCATTCCTCCTTATATTTGCTTTACTCTATCTTTTCTATTTGTGTACCCTGTTATTTTTGCTTTGTTTTACATATAGACTGTTCCTTGTACTCCTTCCCTCGTGTCTATAATTGTCTATATACTGCATGAATTTGCTGTTGCTTATAAATGCCTGTTATTGACTTTATCTTCTACTGTGTTTACCAATGTTTATTTGCTTATTACTGCATTTAACATTGAGTGAAAGCTAATTGCTGTCTCCCTGCCCTTGAATTATTCTTGTCTTATGGCCTGGGTAGTGGCTTAAAAGGGTCTTGTACCAGCCCACCAGCCCTACTAACAATCAACCAACCAACCAACCAACCAACCAACCAACCAACCAACCAACCAAATAAATACATGTTAATTGCTAATGTTTCTGAGAATCAGACTGAGCTGTTTAGAAGTACAATGGTAATGTAGAGTTAAATAGGAAAAGTAATTGACAGTGATTCGTATGCTGCTTAGTTACAACTATGTGGTGGTTATATTAAATACACCAGGCTAATACACAGTTGCCATTTGATTCCCAATTATGGACATATAAATAAAGCAGTTCATGTGTTAAATTTAAACCCTTTTTTCGCGGTGAAAGTCGGTGTGGTCTCTTTTTTTGTTCGATCTTCCGTCCTAGAACCAGCAGTTGCCAGGACTTCTATCAGGTTATTTGGTGGTTGGAATAACTGCACCTCAGTAATGCTCAGTGGACTGTTCATTCCCCACACACTGAGATTTTAGGCTAGCATTTCATCTTTGGGATTGTATGGTACAGAGTGCAGCAAAGCAAATGTTTACCTATATTTATATAGCCCTAAATAATTCCAAACTTGCACTACATTAAATAAATAATGATTAGAACTGTACCGTTATTATGACAACTCCTGATGTTTGTTGTAACCTTTGGTTTAACACAGCAATAGCTCACTGGAAAACAAGCCATTGCCACTGTCAGGTGCTGCAATTACCCCATGATGTTGTTTTCATTCTGGCCTCCAGTCCTTTACTGACTGTGGCTTCCAAGAGCAACTGTATCACAATGTCAACTTCAAGTTCAAATTATTGGCTATGCTGCTGTACTACACCAGGATGACCCTTCTTTACTCATCCATCGTACACCTCTTATTGCATTCCAATAACCACTCTCACCTTTCCTGCTCCCCTTACTTCTTCTCTCTCCACCCCTCTTACCTCACCTGATCCTTTACCACATACCCACTCCTACTGTCTATCCTCCTCTCCCTCTTAGACTAATGTAGGCATCCCACCTTACATACTCTGAAGTACTACACTATTGGACCATTTAATGGAAAATACCTTCTTAGAAAAGAAATATGTCTCTCTCTTGTCTTTCGGCTTTTCTTGGTTAGGGATCGCCACAGTGGACCTCCAGTCTGCTAATGATTGGCAGTGGATTTTTATGGTGCCAAGTTGCCAGCCCGACGCCCAACCTTCAAAGAAGGCACTTCTATTCATGCATGCCCCTACCTGCATGTCTTTAACATCACTTGACTGTGGGGAGGACATGCAGACTCCTCACAGAAGGCACTCCAGTCAAGAATCGAACAGGAGAACCTCTTGCTGTGAGGTGACAATGCTAACTGCTTTAGAAAAGAAATATGTATATACTCTTAATCTTTACTCTGAACGAATTACCATCTTTTTACGCTGACTCTCTGAAAGTTCCAATACTACTGTTCATAAATCAGTCCTACTTCCTCCCTAAAAATCACTTATTTCTCTAATATTTCTTATTATTCTACACCATTAGTTAATTATTGCTGTAATTGCTGCTAAGTTTACTTTAGTTTATCTCCTGGTCACTTAGTATCTATTCAACACTGATTTGCTGTACTGTCACTTGTATCATACATAATAATGGATATAATTACTACTAGATGTATTAGAGTGTAGCTCATAGTCATTTAGTATCTACTTGTAGTTCAATTGCTGTACTGGTACTATTGCCCGTCCCCACTTAATCTCTACCCTTCTCTATGCCTGCCCTATATACACTAAACTGTGTAAAACCAACCTGAACAAGCTGGCTATATCCTACAATAATATTGCCAGATTTGCAACTGGGTCTGCTTTCAGAACCCATCATTGTTACAATCTTGAGCAACTAGGATGGCTAGAGTTGCCAAACTACTATTATTTAACCAATTAACAGTTGGCCACAAGATCCTGTATCAACCTACTAATACGTCAATACTTACAAACCTCATCACCCCCTACAATAACGTTAAGACCCTACACTCATCAAATAAACTACTTGTACAAATAGGTAAAACCAACAACATGGCTGGTGACTTTGTTCTCTAATACCGTGGGTAAAACCTGGAACTCACTCCCCAGTGACCTGACCTCCCTTTCCTCAATAACACTATTTAAAAGCAAACTGAAACCATACCTTAAATCACATTGGTTATGCCCTTGTGCTAACACTGACTAACTACCTCACTTATCTCTGGGTACTAATCACTATACCTGTATAAGCTAGTTACTTTTCTGTTAACTATAAAGAGAGTCTGCTTTTATATATTAATCTAATGTTATTAGAGATATCTTCATATGACTATCCATATCTGATACGTACTATGATTCTGTAAGCAGAAATGTAAGGAAATGTAAAGAACAGCAACAATCTGTAATGTACCTGCATCTGGAAAATGTCACGTAATATAAATAATACTGTGTTTTGTGGAGCTTTTCTCCCTGGGCCTCTACTGAAAATGGACATATATCCAGCTAGACTAGCCTAGTTAACAAATGTAAAATAAAATAAATAAATAAATAAAAATAAATAAATTATTAGATGTTATGTAGTGGAGCTTTTCTTCCCGGGCCTCTGCTGAAAATGGGCTCCCTGCCCAGTCCGACTTTCCCGGAAAACAAATAGAAAATACAATTTATAAATAAATAAGTAAATAATTTTGAAGTAGAAATGTTATAGAACTTCTTCAAGGAAGGTGCTCACAGTGTAAATTTACTAATTTATATAATAAAGTGACTTGCAGTGGCGCAGCGGTAGCATTGTCACCTCACAGCAAGAGGTTCTCCCATTCGATTCTCGGCTGGAGCGCCTTCTGTGTGGAGTCTGCATGTCCTCCTCGCGGTCGAGTGGCATTCGAAAGACATGTGTGAATGGGCGTGCCTTCGTTGAAGGTTGGGTGTCAGGCTGGCACCTAGACACCATAAAAATCTACTGCCAATCATTAGCGGACTGGAGTTCCGCTGTGGCGACCCCTAACCAGGAAAAGCCGAAAGAAGAAGAAAGAAGATATAATAAGAGTAGTCTGGATTTGCTAACTAAAGCAAGCTTTTGTGCTTCTGGCACTCTGATTTTTGTGCCGAGAAGAGTTAAGTCCTGTGAATCTCTACCACTGATGTATGGTTGTCTCTTGTTTCCTCTGTCATGGATGCTTTTTTACTTTGGTAGTGGCCCATTGTTACAGTATGTTCATTTTATTCAGGAGTGCAACAGCAGTTTAGCAAAATCTATGTAAGTTTATAATTTACAGGTAAAACATATACTCAATGAAGATATTCACCTTTTAAGCGGCAGTGTCATTTTAATGGAAACAAGGGGTCCATTTACAAAGGCTCACTTAAACTGAGAGCTGGTCATTTCAAATCTGGCCCCGGGTGTAAGCCTGTTTATAAATAGGCCTTACAGTCAAGTAAGTAACTTATACTAAGAGCAGGTCTTTTGAAATCAGGGCAGACTTACACTGACAGCAACTCTTTTGGAATTTGGCCCTAGATATTTTCTGTGTAGATGTTTTTTATGTGCCATAAAACACCACTGTTGCGAAGGAAATGAGACACTTTTTAATGCAAGAATAAAATAAACACAGTAAGCGCTTTCATGACTATCGCCACTTCATCAGACCATTAAAATACACAATTCCAGTTCACATTTTAAATACAAAGCCATTAAAATTCAACCAATCATATCATAGAAACAATTAAATAAAATTCAAAACTTATTACGAATAATAATGATTAAATTGTTTTGTTTTTTTTTATGTGGCCAATATATTCATGACTGTGGAGCTACGATGTCCTATAAGTGACCGTATAAATCATGTTACTTTTGATAAGGGGATTAACAATTCTGCTATTCATACTCAGTTCAGTTAGTGACCATGATAATTTATTTACTGATAACATTAAATTGGACTTGTTGAATAGTTGCGTACATTTTCAAGTATCTCCCCTTTTGGATTGTTTTTTTTTTTTTTTTTTGTAATAAAATTTAGACAGAAAAAATGGCATTGCTGTCCTTGGTGACAGATGGCTTTCCTTGAAGGTATTTCAGAGATTTAGGTCTGTGGTTTAGCAAAACACTTTTTAATGAATAATTGTGAATTATATGACTTACAATAAGTTAGTAAATGGGTACCTATTTACATAAATATGAATATGTTGTGAGGGGAAGAACAAATTAAGGGATTAGTTGTTCATAGGTTTGTAGGTAAGTACTAGGCTATCTTGTCCTGGTGGGTCATTCTAAGCGAAACAAATTTCCCTTTTTGTGGTAGGTTGGTCTTACCCATCCCATGGTCTATAATTATGTATTAACCCTAGTGAAAATACTGGGTTCATACCATAGATAATTTGAGGGGACCCATGTATGGGATAAAGGATTTAGGAGATGCCTAGTAGAATAGAGGGCAGTCCTGGGGTAAATTTTCAGTTTCCCTTCCATAGATTCAAGTTGAGCTTGAATATGGACAGGGATAAGCTTTGTTTTACATGGATGTGGTGGACAGAGCTGGCAGAGAGTCAGCTGTAAAATTTGCACTGGCTTAGCCTGCATGCAAAGTGAATCTTGGCATACAAGGATATACAGCTCTCTCCTGCAAAGGTCATTGAGAAATTAAGAATTGAAGTTGGGTGTTTCTGTGGGTAGGATAGTATGTAGAAGTGTGGTAGCAGGCATTGTTGTGCCACAGACAGTGTGATATTTGTCACCTGTTCTTGTACAGTGCACAGTGTGAAAATGCTATGACTGCTGGATAAGGTATTTCTAAGCAGTATTTTAATTTATTTTATGCTCTTATGCTACAAAGTTAAATATGCAACTTTCTTTGAGGATTGCTAGATTGCAAAGGCTTACGTTTTGTACACGAGTAATTCTGTTCAGCAAGCAGGCAACTAAATAAGTTGTTAAAACATAAATCTTGTGCAATAAATTAACAAAAAAAATGCTCTAAATAACCCAAAAAAGAAGAGAGTAAAAATTAAACAGACTACAGGCAAGAGAGAGATATTTGGTGAAGCTGCATTCATGGAATCTGGAGAATGAGTATGCCTCAAATCCACAATCCAATTTTATTGCTGAATCATTATTATTTGACAAAGCAAGAAATTGGGATTTTCCTATTATCTCTATAATGAGTGAAATGTCAGTGCTGAAACCTGCTGTTCTAGACTTCCTCAGTTTAACAGAGACTTGGTTAACAAATTGCAGTCACAAGCACTGACATTTTTCTCATCATAACACTTATCACAAACACATAAGAATTCTTCCACTTTCTCACTGCCTTTAATGCAGCTATATTACACAATATTATTTTGTGCATTAAAGCTCAGTCTAAACCAAAACCTGTTTAAGCTTTCTGGACCATATAGGTCTTGTAAGGAGAGTGCATGTAATTGTGCTTCTGACTAAAACACCAGGACATTCATGTGATCAGTATATTATCTGATGTGTACATGCAAGAGGTGCTTAAAGCTAATGTGAATTCACTTCGTTTGCAAGTCTTGGTCAACTTAAACCCATAAAAGGCAGTATACCCATATAAGGTAAACCATGTACTATATCAGGTTCAACAGTGATAATAGCACAGCTGCTGTGGTCACTGCTGGTGTAGTAGCAGCACATTTTATTTATCTGATGTCTGATTGTGCAGAGGGTTTATACCATAAACCCTCTGCACAAAGATGGATGATTCGGAAACAGCTAGCAGAAAAGAATAGAAAGGGTGAATTTTTTTCATTGCAAATCAAACACTGCTTACAGTAGCTTCCGCTTCCTTTCCATTGGCATTATTGTTCATAGTCTGGTACCCAATAGAAAAGTATAATTTATTCTTTTATTTTAGAAAGAGAAATAGAAAGAGTTTGGTTCCAGGGCTGGCCTTTATATATATAACAAACAAACAAACAAACACAGACACACACACACACACACACACACACACACACACACACACACACACACACACACACACACACACACACACACACACGCCCTGAACTGACCTATGCAAACTTGTTGGTGCAGACCACCCATACATCTGTAGAGTATTTTCAGTGCTTGTATACCCAACCAAAATAAATGTGTTACCCTAAAACTACATTACATTTGTTTGATAACAGAAAGTGGATTTAATATTCAAGCTCCACTCCCTCCCTTTGCCATCTTCCCACTTTCTCCACCTCTAGTATGGCCCTCTGAATTCCTCTGTGCTTTCCCTCTCGACCATCCATTTTCGTAGTCCATTCCATGAGCTGCAAACCTACCTACAACAATATGTTGGTACTATTTGGAATTGACTGCCAACATCATATTTCCCAGGGATCTTGCTTGATCAGTCTTTATTCTTTAACAGACACACTGTAGACAAAGTTTCATACAGGATTTTATATCCTTTAACTTCCAAAGTTAGAAAATCAGTCACTCTTACACTTATGCCAATGAACAATATCAAACTTAAGATTTATACATTTGTCCCATTGCAGATAACACTACTGCACAACCTTTCAAAGAGACAAGTAGCTACCAGTAGAAGCCAGAGCAAGTTTAATTTGTTCACTGGGTACATGCATCGGTCCGAGGACCTTTTTCATGCACAATCTGGGCCATAAAGCAATGCAAGACATTATTTAGAAATGTTGGATAACAATTACTTATATGAGTTGAAGGACAATTCAGAAGACATCTGAAGTACATATAACAATCATGTTGACAGTGATATAGGTGTGAATGTAGAACACGCTAGATTATAGGGTGTTTCAAAAAACAGCAGACAAGACTCTTCATACTGGTACTTTATACATATATGTAGACTTATAGACTGCTCATTCATAGGTCCTGTCCACCACTTTTTGAACACTACTCATGTTTGCTGAACAAAAAAACAAACAAACAAAAAATATATATATATATATATAGATAGATATATATAGATATATATATGTATGGGTCTATTTCTCTATCCCAAAAACTCACATTATGGAAGACCAGAAAACCGAGACCGGAAGACCGAATACTGAAAATTATAATACTGAATTTGTAAAGGTAGGTATTGTGTTCTGAGTGATGTGGTATCCCTTTAAGACATGGTTAATTTTATGTAATGTACATGGCAGACGTTAGGTGTGCTGCTGAAGGTACTTCTTGAGGTTTTTGTTTTTTTAAAATTAAGTATAGATTTTATTGTTGAGTGTGGGAGTCGTGTGTGCCTCAGTACGTTGTGTGAATGTTGCTTGCGGTGCTTTGTGTTGGTAGGATGTAGGTTTGTAGGGAAGGGAGAGGTACCTGTGTTTGAAAGTGTTTGGATATGTGTTATTGAAATCGAGGTATGGTGGAGATCGGGAAATTTACCTTTCCTCCACTGTAGTGCAATCTTGGAGTTAGTATATTAAATTTGCAGGGGGTGTAGGGGGCAGGGCCTACAACATGAGAAGGTACAGGGGGCTTGCCCCCTGCTTAAACCCAGAGAAGTCAGTGGTTGTTTACTTTGTATGTTTCGTTGTGTGTTTTGTGATGTAGGATAGTAGGTTTCTGTTTACGTTGTTATTTTTGGTATTTTGGGAGCTGGTATTCTGTACATTTGGTATATTCTTTCCTAAGTTTTGTCTCAGTTTTCTGGTCTTTGGTAATGTGGGATATAGTAGTAGAAGTAGATCTATATGTATATATATATATATATATATATATATATATATATATATATATATATATATATATATATATATAAAATGAATATGGACAGGAAAATCATTATATCAATACATGATCTTAAATACAATTTAATTGGTAGGCACTGTGACACTGTTATACTCTTGGCAATGTAACTGCATCTGTTCTTATAATACCGTATATGCTTGTTTTGTGTCTTAGCAGTTACTATAATGTGTGGCTGTATATGCCTGTATGTTTGATTTGTTTCTCCCTCTGGATCTGTATGGCTTAAAATAATCCTTGGACCGGGTTCACTTACTTAGTTAACAAAATACAAATAAAACAAAATAAACAATCAAATAATTATTTTTGCAGTTCCAAGGAGCAAAGTTCATTAAAGCATGCTGCTTGTGACCCTCCCCCATCCTTCCTGTTCATGTTGACCCCCTTCTTATCTCCTTGACATGGAATTTTGCACCCAGAGTACATCCCTTGTCCCTTCTGGTCTTTAGTGAGAATATCTCCCCAGCTCCTCCAATCATTGGTCATACCTCTTCTCGTCTAACCAAAACAGCCTTCTGGTGACCTCTGGAAGTTTTCCAACAGCAGGATATCCATCTCCCTGCATGGCTTCAGAACTGCACGTAATACATTGTTTACTACTGAATGCTTGAGCATTCACCGACATAGTTCTCCAAATGTTGGAGGGCTGAATACCAGCAAGCCCAAAAAACATGTCACACACTGAAACTCCCTACTGCTCCAAACCCCTGGATCAAGCACTACCATGGTTCTGAGTGGGGGGCAAGTTTGAACAGTCAGAATGTCAATATTCAACATGCTGACATTCACAGTGTGGGGTTTGCACAACACAACTCAACCTTGGCAGCAACCCGCACTCAGTAGCAAACCTAATACACAAGATGTGGACTGGTCAGGAACTGATAGAGCAACAGCAATGCATCTTAATTTGTGTATTCTACTCTCCTAAAGATACTAGCAAGCAATCTGTTGGCTTCGGGCATTGCCCACTTACTAATTGTCCATTCCAGATATGATAAACAATCGTCGGTAATTTTCCTGCTCTCCATCAGTTCCACTTCTTCAGCTGATACTTCAAATCAGGATTACAATGGCCCAAATGCAATGATTTGCACTTCTGTGCACGAAACCTCAGCTGCCACCCTTCTGCCCCCAAGTCAGTCTTTCTAAGTCCTTCCTTTAACTCCTTCCCATTTTTACTGGTGTAACTTTTAGTGTGTCATGCAAGATGTTCATCCTGCACTATTTTCCTCTATTTCCTTAGATAGATCTGACACAGACACATTCAAGAGTTTGGGAGTCAGGACTGATCGACCTACTTATTCCTCACTAGATAACTTTCTGTTTTTTTTTTCCTCTAACCATGGTGCAATCATTTCTTCAGTTTTGTGGGATACAGTATGAAAATAAAATCTACTAGGCCAACTTCCTATTTCAATGGAACCTAAATAAAAGCTGCTTAATCTAAAAACCTGGGTGCTGTGGGCAACACACACCACAAACTGCTCCAAGGTAATTTAATCTTGGGGTAAGTTTTAAGTTTTGCTAGAACTGACATTATGCCAGGAGGTCTTGATGACATAAATTCACACAGTGATCTTCTTTTACACCCTTTGTAGTTTTTCGAGCGACCACCCAAGTGCAGCCATGCACAAGTTGTACGGCTCCTACTAGTTCTTCTCTGTCAGTTTTCCTATAACTCACTTACAGAACTGTAGCAGGTTCAGATGACAGCTCTTTCTGGCCATGAACACATGTTGTTTGATGTTCTGAAGATCTTTGTCCTCTAGGTATGCAACCAGCCTTTCCTCATCATTTTGCCTACAACCATTAAGCTAATTGGCTTGCAGTTCCTCAGATCTTCCTACTCCTTCCTGTCTACATGGCCACACCTCTTGCTATCTTCCAGTCCACAAGCATTTCTTTGCTTATCAGTGATCTACTGAAAATTTCCATCAAGATATCTGCCAGCACACTGTCAAGTTCCTGATGACTTACTGAGACAGCCCACCTGATCAATGTGCTTTAGTCTGATTTAAAAAAGCCAGTTCCATTTCTACCTGCTGCCCATCTTTCTTGACGCCTGGCTGCTATTCTCTGCACTCTGTCCTTGTTGTCTCCCGTCATAATACCCTAATGTCATCATGTTACCCAAATGTCATCATGATACCCTAATGTCCTTTTCCTTTAAGAAGATCAAGACAAAGCATTTTGTCACCCTAGTCAACAGCCTGGTTTGTTACTCAAAAGGTAGTTTCTGCTGGTATACCCACTATGCTTACATAGTCATTGGGTTATTGAAAAAATGTATATAACTTGTAATTCATCCACTGTTTTTAGTGAGCTAAGGTTTTGCCCAAAGTCTGAATCATCTGACCTTACAAACAAGTTTAGGGTATATATGTGGTTGTGTACTAGGGATTTTATTTTATTCATTTATTTTAATTTCTTAACTGGGTGTGTCCATTTTGGTAGAGCTAATTTTAAGCTGAGATCTACCAAGGAAAGCTCAGTTAAGTGACAAGTATAGATTATGTTTGCATATATTTATATATTCATAATTACATTTGAAATGCATTTTACAATGAGGTAGAAAGTTAAGTTTGAGAGTTGATAAAATGATCAAAACTCCCAAATGGTGCCAACTGTTTTGTTATTACACTTCAGTAAACAAAACGATGGCCAACAGGTGTGCGATACATCCCCACTGTTGGGGAATATGTCCCTTCCCAAGGAATTGTGTGATCACAGAGTTGAGTATATAATTATCAGGGGATGTTGGGGTGCAGGGGTACCTTTTTTAAAATTGTCTGCATGTTCCAAAAATATTCCTTTGTGCATGCACAGTGATGTATTGACATTTGCATCCTTGACCTTTTTTGTCGATATTAGTGATGTCGATGTTTGGATATTTCATTCATTTTAGGCACAGCTAAAACTATCATTTTAGGCATAAGTATATACTTGACATTTGTTTGGTTGAACTCTCTTCTTCTCAGAGGGAAAAAATCAAGCTTGTGTTATCAAAAATCTGCTGCTGCTCGCACAAGCAGGCTTTTTATATACAAGATTGTGTTACAGTGGGGATCAGGGAATTTTACATTTCCCCACTGCAAACATATAATTAGCAGGGGCTCTGGAGGTGTAGGGGGTCTTCTTCCTTCGAAAAATATTTAATTTATTTTTGTTTAATTTTCAATCCAGTCCATTAAAATCTGCAATACAGCTGGTGACTCCCTCTTTGCTATCACTGTTGGTAGAACCTGGAACCTACCGGCTGATATAATGCTACTCTCTCTAACTGAATTAACCAAAAAAAAAACAACAACTGGCTTTTAAATTTAAATGCAAATGCCACAAACCTAAAGCCTATTAAGCTTTACTCTGTTATTTTTTTTTTTTTATGAATGATTAAGCCACCTTTCTCTCTCAACTTATCCCAACCATGAAATTGATCCTATCTTCTGTATAATTCATATGTAGTCTGATTGTCTGTCCCTTTTATTAATACTTATTAACTTGTGTGTTTGTTGGAGGTTAGTGTTCAAGCATTTGTGGTCGATCACTTTGGGTTCAAACTTAGACTACTTTATATATTTGTGTGTGTGTGTGTGTGTGTGTGTGTGTGTGTGTGTGTGTGTGTGTATATGTGTGTATGTGTATTCATGTGCGTGTATCATACCTCTCAACCTCTTAGTGCAAGAAATGTGGACAAAACCTGACATAATGGGGGAGGGGGACAAAGGCCTAAAAATAGAGACAGATTTTAAATACAGTTCTTATGAACTTGAAGTTTCTAGACTAACAGCTTTTGTGTAACCATCCATTTTCTGAAAAGATATGAAGTCTGAAACTCAAATATATGTCATTATTTAGTGACTTCACTCCTAAGATCATCACAATGATTTTGCCAGAAAACCGCACATTTTATGAGGAAGAGGCAGAAATATGAGGCAAAAAATCTGGACATTCTGTGAAAATCTGACAGTTGAGAGGTATGGTATGGTATGTGTGTGTGTGTGTGTGTGTGTGTGTGTGTGTGTGTGTGTGTGTGTGTGTGTGTGTGTGTGTGTGTGTGTGTGCTTAAAACATGGTTTAACATTACCATGAGTCATGCACATATACATGCAATGAAATCTTTAGATATTTGTAGCTGTTGTTCACGTAAACAAAGTAATTAAAGTAGACTACTTGAGAGAGAGTATATAAAGAAACGTCTGTGAGGGAATTGTTGATCATTTATTTATTGCAAAAAAATTGCAGTATTATCATTTGAAACATAGAGTGACATAAGGCTTCAAAAAGTACAGTTGTGTAAAATTTTACCATAGCAATAGATGTCCTTCGCTTTACTAATGCAGTATTCCTTACAAAAGGGGGATTCCCTGCCAAAGGTATCCCAACGTCCAGCCAGTACACCAAAGCCTTAGGATTGTATAGATATCATATGTCACATGTATGTTTCCCGCTCAAGGTATAGTGCATAAAGGTTACGTACAGATGTACATTTTCAGAAATGAATAACCATGGGAGGTACCTATGTATCCAGAAGGAGAAAGAAGGAAAAGAACAGAGTAGTAGGGGAAGAAGGAGGGAGCGAATACTGCAACAGTGAAGAGAAGGAGGTCTACTGTTATGGTAAGATTTTACACAACTGTACTATGTCCTTCCATATCACTGTTACAATATTCATAACGTAAGGGAGAATGCAAAAGCTCAAGAGGAAACTTGGGAGGAGAAGGGCACAGAGGAGCCATCTAGAAATCCATACAGGATAGCTCTGGCTAAGGCAGCTCTTGCTCTGGAAACATACAACTTGTAATGCTTAGTGAAGGCACGGACATAAGTCAAAGTAGCAGCCTCAAGGATGGAGCTGGTATACACTCCTTTGAAAAAAGCACCTGAAGAAGCAACAGCTCTAGTAGAATGAGCCTTTACAGAGGTAGAAAGACATTTACCATGAAAAGGATAACAAAAAGAAATGGCCTTAGAGATCCAGGTGGGAATGGTTTGCTAGAAACAGCCAAACCCAGAGATCTGGGATGAATAGAAATAAAACGTTGTTCATATATATGAGTGGCCTTAGTCTTATCCAAATTATATCGGAGCTGTCTACGCAAATCTAAGATATGAAGAACCTTCTCACTAGCAGAAGAGCCACCATGTCCCCATGAAAAACAAAAAAGGAGGAACAGCCAAAAGAGCCTGGAGTTCAGAGACTGTTTTATCTGAATTAATGGACAAAAGAACAGTTTTCCATGTACACAGTTGCAAGGAAGCTGAATCTGCAGGCTCAAAAGGAGCCTGAATCAAATTTTCAAGTACAAAATTGAGGCCCCAGGAAGGAGGAATAAGCTTTCTGGGAGGCCTGATATAAAGGATGCTTTTAAGAAATTGTTTGACCTCAAACCTAGAGGCAAGAGAAGGAGTCAATAGCAGACAAGCAGAAATAGCTGAGAGGTGAGCTTTAACAGAAGAATATAATAACCCAGCATGGAGCAATACATTAAATAACTCATGGATAAAATCCTGCCATTCACACTGGTGATCTTTAGCAGTGGGGGAAATAGGCTAGATTTTTCTTTTGAGGGATATTTGCCCTAAATACCCTAGGAAGTTTAGACCATTGCCTCTGCTCAACCAATGCAGATGGAATCTCCAAATATTTGCAGTATCCTTCTCGGTCCCTCTGAAATAATCAGCCGAGGTTCCCCCTCAACATCCAGAGTGGACGTTTGCAGGGCCTCTGAGTATGTATTTGAAGTCAGATCTATGCAGGCCTCTGACAGGGTTGTGGCAGAGGAAATTGACACAACAACTGGGTGATCCTCCAGGCTTTCACCAGCCTCAAGAGAGACATCCAGGGGAGGTGGGACAGCAGCTGAATCAGACAGGGGCGGCTCCTACTATTGGACTGCAGCCCTCCCAGCTGTGCAGACCCCAGCTGTAAAACTGTGAAATAAAACAAAAAAGAAATAAATAAAAATGCAAGTTCCAGAACATCACGCATGCACTATTGCAGCATTCGTACTGCTGGTGAACCAGTCTGGAGCATGCGCACAGAATCCAGACTGTCTCGACCAGCAGTCCAGAGTATGAATACAACATTCAACTCCAAATTTTCTCAGCAGTCTATGCAGTTACAACTGCATAGACTGGAAGGGGATTGGACTGCAACATCCACAGGCAGGAAGGACTAGGTGCTCTCGTGGGAAGGACAGGATCAGAACGGGAATTACTTGGCGGATTTGCTCTGCATGGAAAGGACTTTGTTACAGCAGCTTTTGGCTCATGGCGTGGAAAGGAAGAGATGTATTCAGCATGGAAAGCAGCTTTGGCTCAGGTTTTGTGTGTGTGTGTGTGTGTGTGTGTGTGTGTGTGTGTGTGTGTGTGTGTGTGTGTGAAATGCCCCAGTTGCTACATGGTGGTGGGTAGAGAATAAGGCTTAAACCCTGTACCTTGGGGCCAAGTGGCAAGAGCCTGAATTCCCTACCCACCACCATTTATAATAATTTGCAGTTTTTTGCCTCATATTTGTTCTGTTCCTCATAAAATCTATGGTTTCTGTATTTTTGTTTCTTAACACAGTCAGTAGTGCAGTGGTGCAGTGTTAGCATTGTTGCTTGACAGCTACAGGTTGTCTGGTTTGATTATTGGCTTGAGTGCCTTCTGTGTGGAGTCTGCATGTCCTCCCTGTGTTTGTGTGGGTTTGCTCTGGTGTCCTCCCATTTTACAAAGACATGTGTCTGGAGTGTTTCTGCTGAAAATTGGTTTTGTTCCAAGTCAGACTTTCCTGGTTAAAAAATGTTAAATAAAAATGACAAGCATTTGAATTTCAGACTTCATATTCTTCAGAAAGCACATGGTAACGCAAAACCTATTATTATAGCAATTTTCTAAGTTTATAAGATGGATATTTGAAATTTGTCCCTATTTTTGGGACTGTATTCCGACATTATTGGCTCCGTCCAGGTTTTTTGTGCCAAGGTTGAGAGCTATGGTGAGAACTGAATTCACTGAATATGTTTGGGGGCTGTATTCCCCCATTATTGGCTTTGTTCAGGTGTTTTGTGCTAAGATGTTGACAGCTATGGTGAGAAATGAATTCACTAAATGGTAGCCATTTAAGTTTCAGTCTTCCTCTCGTTCATAAAACAGATGATTTGGCATAGTGGTATGTTGCTCTGACTATTTTGCACAGGGTCCTGGGTTCAATACTTGGCAGTGAAATGTATGGTGGTAACGCAGCATTTTATTCTAGCAACTTTCCAAGATTATATAATCAATGTTTAAAATGTGTCCCTGTTTTTTGGTCCCCCCTAAATTTTGGCCTTTTTCTAGATTTCTTGTGCTGCAAAGTTCAGAGATACAGCTGAGTGTCAAGTAGATTTTACAAGAAGCTGAGAGCTGCAGGGGAACAAAAGTTTAGTACTGCTTATGCTGAGTCTGCTTGCATTGTTAATAGCATAACAGGTAGCGTACTTGCTTTTGATGCAGAAGGCTGTGGGTTCTACTCCCACAGTAGGTAGATGCATTGCTGATACTATATTGTATTGTAAAGGGGGTGGATGCTGCAGTCCTTTTTGGTGAAGATACCTAGTAACTATATGATCCTGTTATCAGTTTGCCATCGATTCCCTATTGCAATATTACTAGCGTATCATTTTTTTAATGCAACATAGGCAATTTATTCCTCAAGGGCAACAGGCACTTTATTTGTAGATGAAACAATGAAATATAAAGTTGTTTGCTAGCAGCGACCTCTTCATTAGTTACAGATTTCTTTAGCGTGGAATTATTTAGATGACTTTTACTTTTTCAGAGATTGTGCATATTTACTGATTCTAGTGGACTGTAGAAGTTTGAGTAGACCTTTATGATAGAAATGTTCTGAATTGGGCAGTTTTGACATTATTGGTACATGCATTTTGTTTCATTGTTTACTGGAAAATTTTTCAAAACAACAAATTTAAAACGCCCTTTAACAACTGTACTATATTGTACAAGGAATATAATTTAATACAATCAGGAAAATGTATCAAAGAGCACGTGTATGTTTCGTGTGCAAGGGGCCTATGATTTGAAAACAGCCCAAAGTTAATCTTTATCTGCCACTAGCGAAATGTATTTTCTTTGAATGTGGGTTTCAATGCTGTTTCAATGAATGTAAGTTTCAAGGGCAGAGAAGTTTTAATGCTAATATGTCTGTTTTCATTGTGAGATTGCATCACTTTGTTTAGCAGATGTTTTAGTGTTTGTGCTGTAAAATGCAAAATAAAACTTTCAAATGAAGTCCAAATCATCATAGAAGTAAAGCAGTATGCACATTAATGTTTTTGGTAAATGGGTTGAAATAGCCAAGTAATGGTTCATTGGAATGGCTGCAGGGGGGAGACTCCATTCAACCATGATTTTGTGAGGGGGAAGGGCGGCAAACTCAAAGACAGCTCCGGTTGAACTATACCTCTCAACTGTCCAGATTTTCACAGAATGAATAGATTTTTGCTTCTTAATTTTGGTTTGTTCCTCATAAAATTTGTGGGTTTCTGGCAAATAATTTAGAAATTAAGTCACTAAATAATGACAGACACTGAGTTTCAGACTTCATAACCTTCAGAAAAATACATGCTAAAGCAAGACCTGTTATTCTATCAACTGTCTCAGTTTATACAACAATTTTTAGTACTGTTTATATGTTCTCCCAGTATATTTGGCCTTGTTCAGATTTCCTGCATTAACAGGTTGAGAGGTACATGCAAATAAATTGCTTTATAGAATTAGGCATATCCAAATCTCTCAACTGTCCCCAATTTTGGCTCAAAATGTTGCTCTTCCCCTAATAATCTCACCACAAAATGGCAATTTTGGAAGAAAACATGGAGGGTTTACAATTAAGATAGATATAATTTTACAATTAAGCTGATATAATTGAGCTAGTGTTGTGAGTCCTGTTAATTAACAATCTGCATTCAAACTGGAACCTTAGTTTGAGAGACAGCCTTACAGAACTATCTGCAAATATATAGAGCGGAGTATATTTTTCTGTATTATTCTGTATTATAGAGCTAAATTGTTTGCTTAGATATCTGCTGTCTTACTGCTCTGCAAATATATAGAGAACAGTATATATTTTTTGGCTTTATAATTTGCACATTCCTCACATCTGTGTTGAAACTGTTTTTCCCCAGCCCCACTCCCTGTTCTTGGTTGTAGTTTAAATTTGGTGGCTTTTGCAGTGCCCGCCCCACTGTAGATTTGATCTAAGACACTCCCCCAGGCCCATCTCTTTACCGCATTCTACCTAATAAACCCTTTCTGCACTTGCTTTTAGTCCTTTTTAATTTAATTACATTTTTTCAAACTGTGTGTGGACTAATATTGCTACATATTCAAGTGTGCCAGCTTGCACTGCATGAGAATTGTATTTACTACTGCTTTTGCTACTTTTCTGAAAAAAAATCTGCTTTTACTGTACTTGTGTTTCTTCCTACTTTATTTTGCTTTTTCGTCATCTTAAAAGTACTCAATTGTATTTATTACTGCTTGGTGTAACTCATTCTAAGCCTTTTAGTTTAAACACTTGGGCTTCAGACCAGTTGTTTTACATTGAGAGGGTTTGTGGTCTGCACTGTAGTGGCAGAACAGGTAGCTTACATCCTTCTAAGTTGGGAACTGCTGATTGAGGGCTCAGTGTCTGTTATTCTAAAAGTGTATTAATTCTGGTTTAAGCACTTGGGCTTTCAGGTCAGTTATTTTACATTAAGAGGGTTTGTGGTCTGCACTCTTGTGGGAGGAGAGGCTGGACTCTGCCCTTCTGAGCTGGGAATTTCAGGTTAAAGGCTTATAGTGCCTGCATATCTGAACTGTTTCTTACTGAAATTGGTACACCTTGTTTGCTGTAGCATAGACTAGATCCAGGCCTGCTGAATCTAGCTTTGTTTTTTTCCCTCAAAATTTTTTTTTATTAATTATATGAATAGCAAGACAATTAAAAGATTATACATTAAAGGAGGCATAAATGAACATATAACAATTCATCTAGTGATAACAACCTTCATGAGATTTTGATAAGTTATTTTGAAATAAAACATACACCATATGTACACTATATACAAGTTAGGCAACCTGAGAGAAAAAAAAAAAAAAATATTTAACATTAAGTATTTAATATGTTTAGAACCTTTTCTAACACAACCTTTCTAATAGCTTTTTTTTTTGGACTTCCACCTAAGTATCTTTGAGCATCAATAAATTTAAAAGCCATTTTCTGGAAAGTAACCCATTTTAATTTAGAACGATCAATCCAATTTTGTATTATATAAAGTTTTAGTAATGAGCAAATAAAAATGATAACATGAATATCAACTTTTGAAAGATGAATCAATGGAATATGTAGAATAGCAAATTCCCGTCAACGTGGATTTTGATATCCCATTTTCTGCAGTCTGACTTTCAAAGATGTCCACAATCTGTGAGAAAAATGACAATACCATAGAATATGAAGGAGGTCTGCTTGGGGATGAGAACAGCATGAACACGAAGGGGACTTATTTGGGTTAAATTTGTTTAATTTGATTGGGGTAAAGTAGGCATCATTATTAATCATTAATTGTGTGTATGCTAATTTTTAAAAGGGATAAATTCCTTAGTGTGTCTAATAGCCAGGACTTTCTGAGATTCTGACAATTGGGAATTATAATTCAACCAAACATTAGATAAAAGACAGTTGTGGTCCATCATTAAAGAATTAATTAATTTATATGAGTTTGAGAGCATTTTATCAGATGATGAAAGTATTTTGATAATCGTGTTAAGGTTTTTCAATTGTGAGTCTATGGGGACCAGAGATACAAATTTGTTTTAATTATTGCTCTTAGTTGTGTAAGAATTGGTGAGTAATTCCAGTTTACTTTCAATAACTTACGCCAGTCAGATAAAGGCAAGTCAAGATATTTCAAAACATCTCCTACTTTTAGATTTTTAATTAAAGGATAGTTTGTTAAGTTCAAAAGTTTATTGTCCAATAATATATTTGGGTTTAGATGAATTGGCTGAACATGGTGCGAGATCTTTTCTAGTTTACACATTTTGAGTAAGGTTTGGAAATCTCTAATCTTTTGTTTAAATACTGTAGATATATTTTTAATAAATAAACTATCCAGAGAGATAAAGGGAATAGCTTCAGGATTTAAATTATTAGAAATGACATAATTATACCATAATTTTATCCATAAAGAGTGATTTGGATAAGAAGTGTTATTGAATTTAGAGATAGTAAGAAGTTTATTGGATGAGACAATCAAATAATAGAGATAAAGATTAGGTAAACCCAAACCTCCCTTGTCCTTCGAAAATGCCAATCTAGAATAGGAAATTCTAACAGATTTAGGAAACCATATGAATTTTGCCAAAGCTTTATTTACAGACTCAAAAAAATTTTTTGAAATTATCTGATCAGATGATGAGAATTGGTAAAGAAATTTAGGCAGAATATTCATTTTAATAATGGCCACCCTTGAAAGAAATGAAAGGTTTAGATGCTTCCATCTGTCCATATCAGACAATATAGAGTTCCATAATTTATTAATATTATTTTGAAAGGAAGATTTATTATTGTGTTCTAAATTGATTCCTAAATATTTTATATTATAAGTAAACTGAAAATGATCGTCTGGAAACAAAAAATATTTGTGTGCTAAATGATTTAAGGGAAAAATATGAGTTTTTGTAGAATTTAAAAGATAGTTGGAAACCAAAGAAAAATAATCAATAGAATTCATTATTTTCTGTAATCAGATAATGGAGTTTGAAAGTAGATTACTAAATCATCCATAAAAGCAGAGAAATGAATATTAGTATTAAGAATTCTAGGGATGTTATGAAAAGTATTTTGAGTAATAAACAATAGCAAAGGTTCTAAGTAAATGTTGAAAAGAAAAGGGGACAATGGACAACCCTGTCTTGTTCCTTTAGTGATCTTTATCGGAGCAGAAAATTGACCATTAATGTTTAGTCTAGTAAACATATTCTTGTATAAAACTTTTACAAAATTTATAAAGAATAAGGGAATATTAAAACATAACATAGTTTGAAATAGAAAGTGCCAACATACTCTGTCAAAGGCATTTGATGCATCTATAATCAAAGCATATATAGGGTTTGGATTTTTCTTATTGAGATGAAGTATAGTCTCTAAAGATAGAGTATTATCCCAAGCATGTCTCTGAGACATAAAACCTGATTGATCTGACGAGATAATTGAGGGTAAAATCCGTTTCAATCTGTTAGCCAGAATAGATGACAGAATCTTAATATCCACGTTAATTAAAGAAATGGGTCTATAATTTACTGGGTCAGATTTATCTTTATTATTTTTTAGAATTAGAATGGTTTTGGATGTGTTCCAATAAATATCTGAGATATCATTAACTCTTATATGATTGTAAACTTTAAATAGAAAGGGAAGAACTACCAATTTGAAAGTTTTGAAAAATTCTGGAGTAAAACCATCAGGTCCCGGAGATTTACCCAATTTAAGATTATCTATTGAATCCGAGATTTCTTGTACCGATATAGGGGTAGAAAGTAGTTTTGCTGATTATCATTAAGTTTAGGGAACTGCAAAGAGTCTAAAAAGAGTTTTGAGTGATTATCTTTAACAGAATTAGAAGAACCTGAATATAACTCAGTGTAAAGAGAGGTGAAAAGTTGAATAATCTCTTCATCAGTATTATATAATCTGTTATTATAAGATAAAGATGTAATATTTGGATTTCTGAAGTTAACTTTAATAATTCTCGCTAACAATTTAGATGGAACCTGGGCCCACTCTGAATATGAAGCAAGTAGCTTTTGTTCAGCTAAGGAGAGGTTATTTTGGTGAAGCAGAATTAAATCTTTCTGACAATCAAAATGTGTTTTTCTAAAGTAGCATCATAGTTCAGACTAAGATGATTTTCCAACGAAGAAATTCTTGATTTTAAGAATTCCTCTTTCTTAAAGTATTGTTTTTGAAAAAGCAGCTTTACTAATAAATAAACCTCTTAATCTTGCTTTACATGCAGCCCATTGTATGTCATAAGGAATGTCTGATGATTCAAGACTATTCACCATTTCATTTAGGATTTCTGAAGCTTGTTTGCAAATATCTTCATTTGACAATAAGTTATTATTTAAGGTCCACTTATTAAACATAGTTTTATTTTTGATATTGGGTTTTATGTTCAATTTTAGTGAAATTCTTGAGTGATCCGAAAAGAATCTGGGTTCTGTAGTAAAGTCCACAATATATTTTGAAATATAATCTGAAATTAGAAAGAAGTCTAATCTGGACCACGAATGATAACACTTAGAATAATAAGTATATATATCATTCTTGTTTATATTTTTAACAGTGCGGAGGGGATCTATTAAATTATATTCTGTCATCAAATCATTTATAGCCAGAGTAGATTGAAGATTATAGGTGACAGTGGAGCGGGAACGATCAATTACAGGGTTTATAACTGCATTCCAGTCACCACCCATTATAATATGATGATCCTTATAGGATGCAAGAATATTGTAAATTTTTAAAATGAACAAATGTTGTGAATTACATGGGCCATATAGATTTAAAATTAATAAGGGTTTGTCCAAACCAGCAATAGAAGCGTAAATAAGCACCACCTCCCCTCATCATCAAATTTCTCATCAATAATATTCCCAATGAATTTTTGTTTAATGATTATAGCTACACCTCTGGAGTTAGATGAGTCACCTGAAGCTATAATCTTTTTGATCCATTTTTAACTCTTTATTCCAATCAATACGTGAAATATGGGTCTCTTGAATAAAACAAATGTTAGCCTGTGATTTAAAGATCATATGAAATAATAGTGACTTTTTCGCTTTATCTTGAATGCCTCTAACATTCCAAGAATCTAAAATTATGTCAATATTCTACAAGTATAATCATTATTGATGCTATAAAAGTGAACTCAAGGTGCAAATCCAACACAACATTAAAAAGAAGAAGAAAAATAAAAGAAAAAACAGTCTTTAAGTATTCAAGCAAGTCATCAAATAACATTTGTTGAAAAAAAGAAAAAGTTTTTTAAGAACCATGAAATGTATAATAATAACCTTTATCCTAACCCTAGTGCCTACCCACCAATCCCCCTGTGATAAAGGAAGAGCAGAAGAACATGAAAAAACATTGTAATTATAGATAATAATAACCTCAAGTTAGAATACAAATTACTCAAAGGAAGCCTAACATAACATAAAGTCCGAGTAATACTACTAAAAATATATACAAAATTAACTAATTTCAAGGCGTCCAACATGCTTAATCCCTACTTCTAATACTAATCTAAAGCTCCTATCCTTAAATTGAAATTTATAGTGATTAAATGTATTTCCTCAAGTATTTCAAGAGAAAGAGAAACAAGTAAATAATAAATAAATCACACTCTGCTTAACTAGAACACTCTATCATAAGAAGTAATACAATTAAAACTGAAAGATATGTAAGATAACATATATAAGTATAACAAAACCAACTGGTAACATTATAATATAAGTAAATAAGCATAGCATTACTGAACTAAAGATAATAGTCATGCACTATCTACTGAACCTTCTTTAGTACTTTAGTGATAATTTCATTAAGCAACATGACCATTAGTATGATAAAAGCACTAATACCTGTAGAATGAGTATTTAGTTATAGTTCAAATAAAGCAAAAAAACAACTACCAAGCAACCATATCTCAAAATGAAAAACAATTCAGTCTGGAGATGCATCTATTAACTAGATAATAATAGTACAGGAACTATTCAAAATGAAATATTATAAGCTGTAAGGTTTTAACACTAGTTAATATACATGAATAAAGTATAATTATATTATTAAATAGTAACTTAAACAGCATCATATATATTGGACTGAATGTACAGCAATGTGCATACATATAATTTTAAATCTACTTTTGAATATTTTACTAATGACTCTGTTAGGTTATGTAGCCATACTATTCTTCTAAGCTATAGATGTAACATAGCAAAACAGCATGAAAAGACAAGGCTTTTAAAGTAAACATTTTGAACATCTAATTAAAACAGAAACAAGCAAGCTAAATGCAGTAAATCTAAGGGCTTAAATATATACATGTAGATTCAGCTAATCATATTAAAGATAGTTATTTCAAACCTTTCAAATAAGTAAAGGCTTTCTTAAACATAAACTACTAATCATAAATATCACATCCAGCCTCTGAGAAGAGAGAGAGCAGAGAATAGAAAGAACATGAAACTTTCATATGAATAGGTATACTTTGTAACATTTGTCAAATTAAACACTTCAGTATAATATAAAATATTGTATGAAAAAATATTCTGAATAGGAAAATATGTTCATTTCTTTACACATCCTTTAGAATTTTAATATATAAAACTAACCTGTGCATTTGTTTCCAGAAACATTTTCACTCTGCTTTATGAAAGTAGCAGCTTGCTTTGAAGTCATGCAGACACACTAAAAGTCACTGAATATATTATGTGACATGAATCTGTTTAAATTTAAAAGCAACCTTCATTTATGAAGAGAAAACACTTTAAATAATAGCCAGATCTATTAAAAAGTTAGTGCTATTGAATACTTGTTGAAAACAAGCAGGCTTGTGTATTTGAAACTGTCCTTCTTTCCTCACAAATGATGACATCACCATCCATCTCAGAGAGACTGTAGTGCGCATGTTCATGCAGAGCATCAGCTGGAACTCTGAGGGAAGATTTTCTTGCTAGAGTGTTGAGATAGAATGTTTTTCCTCCAAAATCATTTAGCTTACACAGAAGGCTGTAACTCCAAAGCTTGTAGTAAAATTAACATATTATCTATTTACACAGCAAGCATATGTGAGAAAAGAGAAAAAGTAAATACAGGAATTTAAATGCTTCTATTAATCCACACAAATCTAACAAGCATATATCCTGTAACTGCACACTGTCACACCAAATCCATCATGTGTAAATTACATGACAAGTTCTTAAGGTAATATAATTATGTCACACCAGAATTACAAATCATGTAACACAAATACTGTCAGATTAAAGAAAAGAAAAGATCAAACCTTATTGTAGTTCTTTAACAGTAGAATATTAAGATACAGTGTCAGGAAGCTTTTAAATGTTTTAAGAAAAATGTCTTTTGCATCTTTAGGATCTGAACATACAAATCTTTTGTCATTAGCTGTGAAAGACAAGGTATTAGGATATGCCATTTGAAATCTAATCCTCTTTTATCAAGTCAACACAATAGGGGGCTAGTTTTTGTCTATTTAATTTGATCTGTGCAGGAAGATCTTGGGAAAATGATAGTTTGTGAGACTTCCATATGAATTGTTTCTTTGTTTTAGCAGTTTCTAGGATCTGGAAAGTGTCCTGAAAGTTTAGTAACTTAGTATAAATTAACCTTGGTGTGGAAGAATCTTGCTTTGTACGCAGTGCTCTGTGTGCTCTCTCTACAATTACAGATTTTGAAGAAGCTTCACAATTTAACAGTGTTTCAAAGATATTTTTAGTCACAGATAACAAGTTTTTATTGTCATAAGATTCAGGTAAACCACGAATAATGATGTTATTTCTTCGACTCCTGGCTTCCAGATCCAATATTTTAGCTTGTAAATCTGAAACAGTTTTATCTCTAGATTTAAAGTCACTTTCCAATAAGTCTGTTTTAACCTCCAAAGCTAAGATTTTATTTTCGATAGTAACAATACTATCGTTTATTTGCTTTAAAGATTTACTAAAGTCTGCAAACTGTTCTGAAAAGTTTTGTATAGCACTTTGGATTGGTTTTAATGCTATTTTTAGTTCTTCTAAAAGGAAATTTGAGCCATTTAAATCTTTATTACTTACATTAAAAGTTTCTGTAGGTTGTCTAGATGATTTCAATCTTTTTGAACCTGAATCTTTTTCAGGAGAGAGCATTGAAGTATATTTGGCCTTTGTGGGCTGAGTCTCCATGGAGTCAGATTTTGTAGCCATGCCCAGAAATGGAATGCAGTTAACAGGATACCAGGAACCAGGAACAGACTGGAGCAGTAGGAGTCCCAGCAGCAGAGAGACCAAGAATGTTCTGAGGTAAAATAAACCCCAGGATAATAATTCCAGAAGAAAAAATAATCCAAATGCGTAGAAAAAGATTTATAAAATCTTTTAGTATAAAAATTTGAGGAAAAAGGTTGATGTAAAGTTGTAAAAAAAAAACAAAAGTTAAATAGCTGTGAGGAGCTCAGAGAGTAAGGACTAGACTAGTCGGCAGCCATCTTTGAATCATCCAATCTAGCTTTGTTTGTATGCTTGTTATTTCCCTGGAACGCTAATTCCACCTAAAACAGGGCTTCTCAGCGCTTCTGTGGATCCCTAGTGATATCTGCATTGCTTACTGTACTTATTTCCTTGTTTCACTTGAAAGAAAGTTACTGTTTGTTGTTTTTGCATTTAAGTTACCTGTAACACATTGCACTTAAGTTACCTGGCACTTGCTCACTAAAGCAATTATATGTCAGCACTAAAAATTAAAAGCACTACACCCTCACTCCCCATTGGCCCTTGTTTTCAATTATAAAGGAATTCCCAATATTATTCTAGCATGTCCAAAGGTCAGTTGTCAATCTCCTCTCCGGTCCAGCTGGTGAATCTGGGAATCTTGAGGCAATGTTACAACTGCCTCATGTACACAGACAACCCCCACCTCCTCCCAACAAATTCCAAACACATGTGAGAGATGCAACCATATAGCCAAACTGGAGGCTAAGCTCTCTCAACTTAGTACTGGCATAACCAGTCAGGAGGAGAAGGAAACCACACTCACTACAATTCCAGTCTCACATAGACCTACCACGACAGCAAACCAAACACATAATCACAAAAAAACATACTCGGAGGCTCTAAATAAAGATCTGCCTAAGCAGCAGAGACCTCCAAAGCAGACACCCAAGCAACCGCTACCCCAAAACAAAACACGTGCAACACATATCTCACAAAGCCAGTGTGCCGAACAGTCACAGCCCTTAAGGCTAAACAACACACCTGATACATTTGTAATAGGTGAGTCTATCGTCAGGCACACTGACATCCTGCTCACCAGGCTGAACAAGGAGAAGGTCACGGTGAGCAGCCGCTAGGATCCGCCACATAACACAAGCACTCAGGTCACTCCAAGGCAAGTACAAATATGACTCAGTCATTGTCCATGCTAGTGTGAATGACCTGAGATGTACCTCCCTGGACTACATGAAAAGAGACATAGAAAAGCTCTCTGAGCATGTAGCCCAGGCCGGTATGACCCTGACCTTGAGTAGCATCTTACCCTCACCAAGAATGATGCCACAATATGAAGACAAGATGATCAATTTCAACACTTGGCTTAAGTATTGGTGTCATTCAAAGGGGATCCAATGCCTGTCAGCCTGGGATGATATGCTCGACAAGCCACGATGCTTCGCTAGGTACGGCTTGCACCTGTCACCCCTGGGCTTTCGGATGTTGACAAAGGCTCTTGCTACCCCCATAGTGCCTTTTTTAGGCAAGGCTCAGAAGACAAACCCACCTCCATAGGTATCACAAGGGATAAGAAACTAAGAGTAATGCTACTCAACGCCATAAGTCTAAACCTCAAGATGCACGCACTCAAAACTCTCCTTGGCATGGAGAACATTGATATCTGTGCAGTAACAGAAACCTGGTTCAGGGCTCCCGAGAGCATCCCAGCACTACCAGGTTATACCTCATACCATGCTTTTCAGCCCCAAAACTTGGACCGAACCACAAAAGGAGGGGGAGTATCGATATTCATCAATGATACCCACACCTCCAGGTTGGTGGCAAAGCACGAAGCATCAGAGACTATCCATGTGCAACTAACAGTGGGTAAAACTGCCTTCCAGTTTATAGCCTGCTACAGACCACCCTCCCAAACCCAGGAACCCCACTCGGCCTTCCTGAGAACACTGGAAAATATGAAGGTCTCTCCAAACACCATTATATTGGGCGACTTCAACTACCCAAACATAGACTGGGAGCATTACTCTAGCTCCAACACCCTAGCTCAAAGGTTCCTAGAATTCATAAACTCAAATGCTATGGAACAACTTGTTACCACTCCCACAAGAGGAAAACATACTGGACCTGATCATCACCAACATGGGGACTCTATGCTCTAGACCAGAAGTGTATCTCTCACTGGTAAGATCAGACCATAAACTGATCTCACTGGATATTCACATCCCGACCCCACCCCCTGCCCAGAAAACCACAGTGAAAACTTCTCTAAAGCAAATTTCACACTCCTCAAAACCGAGGTGGAATCCTTCAAAGCTCCCGGGCCTGTGGAAAATACGGCCCAGACTGCAGAATCCTTTATAAATGCATTCTATGAACACCTTCAGGAATGCATGGATCATGCAATCCCAAATAAAACCAAGACCCAATCCTCCAAAGGCAGACGTCCTGTCTGGTGGACCCCAGCCATAAACAAACTATACAATAGAAGGAGGAAGCTACTACATGATAGAGCAAAATCCCAAAAAAGGGAAGGCATCTCTGATCAGTAATAGCAAAAAACTAAGGGCACTCATAAAATCGTCTAAGGCCAGCTTCAAGAGAAAAATTGCACAGGACACTAAGGATAACCGCAAGGCTTTCTTTAGTTATATTAGGAACCTGGGTGGGAATTCCCAGATATGCTCAGAATTAGTCCAAAATGACAAAAATACACGAACCCACAGACATTGCCAACATCCTAGCTGACAGGTTCAGCAAACCCCCACCAAAAGGGCAAATATCTATCCCAGCAGAGTGCTGCCCACCTGACATCTCAGATGCTCAGGTAAGAGCTGCCCTCTCCAAAGCAAAAAACACAGCCTCAATGGGACCAGATGGTGTCCCGGGCTGCGTCCTACATGAACTCCAAGAAGAGCTAAACCCAAACATAAAACTACTGTTCAATCTCAGCCTTACTACAGGATATGTACCCAAAGAGTGGCGTAGAGCAACAGTGGTCCCTCTCCACAAAGGTGGTGCCTCAATGGACCCTGGAAACTATCGCCCCATAGGCCTGACTAGCTTGGTCTGCAAAGCTATGGAAAGGATCATCATGGACCTCATAAATAAAGATATTGGGGACCTACAGACACTGGATCCTACCCTGTTTGGCTTTGTTAAGGGCAGATCCTGCCTCTTAAACCTGGTCAACTTCTTTGAAACAGTCACCAAGGCCATTGAAGGGAAGGTGGTCCACACAGCCTACCTGGACCTCGCAAAAGCCTTCGATACAATACCCCACTCGGGCATTATAGATAAGCTCACCAGCTTAAATATAAACCCCTGTGTCACTAGATGGATTGCAAACTGGCTCAAGGACAGAACCCACATAGTTAGAATTGCTGGAGCCATGTCAGACTCCAAACCAGTTACAAGTGGTGTCCCACAAGGCTCAGTCCTGGGACCTCTCTTGTTCGGTATATATTTCTCGGAGGTACAGGCCAACACGGAAGGACTGTGGCTGACCAAGTTCATAGATGACTGCAAACTGGGCACCATAATCAACTCTCCAGCCGACACAAGCATCCTCCAAAAGGGCCTCATAGAAACAGACAACTGGTGCCAGAGCCATGGCCTCAAGCTAAATGCCAAAAAGTGTATAGTCATCCCCTTTGGCAAAAACAAAGTGCCCACAAATTACCACATAGGTGGTAATCCATTAAGTACAGAAGAAGTAATTAGGGACCTGGGGACCCAAGTTGATAGCAATCTCTCATTTGACAACCACTTGGCCAAAGTGGTTAGAAAAACATTTTATATAGCCCACCTAATCATGAAGGGATTCACATCTAGATCAGGGGAGGTCATCGTGCCTCTTTACTCATCCCTCATCAGGCCCATAATTGAGTACAATGTCCCTTTTGGGATGTACCTTACCAGACACCTGCAGAAACTGGAAAGATCCCAAAAGTACCTCACCAAGAGGATCAAAGGGCTCAAACAGATGCCATATGCTGCCCGGTTAAAGAAACTCCAGCTCTACTCAGTGGCATACCGCCTGCTCAGATGCGACCTGTGCCTGACGTATAAATCCATGTCCAACCCGGAATTAAGGGACATGCTGCACCTCAAAAAATCCAAATCCCATCGAGCTACACGCTCGAGAGACTTGAACCTCAGCACTAAAATAAATAGGACATGCTGGAGGGACAGATTCATAACCCAGAGGCTCCCTTCACTCTGGAATAAAATCCCAGTCTAGGTTAGGCAGAGTCCCTCACTGACTCTCTTCAAGAGGAATCTTGATGAGTGGATGGGAGATCGTAGGTTTATCCTGGGTATCACTTCAGACAGAGGCACAGTATACTATCCTCGAAAAAGGGCATAGCAAAATTAATTTAAAATGGGTGGCGAAAGCCAAACATACTCTGGCTAGTCTTATAAATGCCCTAGGGCAGATAGCCTAGTATGAACCTATGAACCTATAATAAATAACTGTAATAATCAAAGTTATAGATTACTTTTATTTCAGAAATGCATGTAGATTCTTTTATTTTTGTCAGCTGCTCAAGTTAGCAGTACTAATATTAAAAGTGTCCCTTCTTTCACAGGTTTCCAGCTGTATTGTGTGACTATTTTATATTTTTGCATCACGTTTTTGGTCCATTTTTCATAAAATTGTGTTTTTAGCAAATTAGTGGCAAATCATTAAAGACTGAAGTTAGAAAATAATGACAGACATTTGAGTTTCAGATTTCATACCCTTCAGAAAAATTCATGCTAATGCAAGACCTACTATTCTATTATCTTTCTAAGTTTATAAGAGCAATATTTTAAAAATGTCCTTATTTTTGGGCCTTTGTTCCACTTTTATGCATGGCTTTGTCCAGATTTCTTGCTCTGAAGTTGAGAGGTATGACAAATGTGTCAGGGCCATCACAGACAGCCAGAGACGTTTCAAATTGTGACATACTTGTTGCACCCCACTCCCCCATGTAGTGACTATGTATGTGTCTAGCAAGGCAAGGAACAGTTATGCAGTGTAAATGTGCAGAATATCCCCCATCCAAGGTAGACACAAGTACTACTTTTATTCTGTCCTTGATTTTGCAGAATGTTCTGGTTTCTGTCATATTTTTATACTGTTGATTTATGCTTATTATTACTCAGAAAGTGCCTGTTGCTCTGTTTTTAAGCAGTAATGCGTTAATGACCATCAGGTAAGCTTGTCTGAGATTGTAAGATGCAAGTAAGCTTTAATAGGCATACTGTTAAAGAATTGCCAACATTGAAAGCCTTTCTGTTGTTGCCATGCAGAGAATACTTACATAACTAGATAATGTATAAGCCTTGGGTATTGAAATGCATATGACAGTATTTGTAATAAAGGACAGGATTACATTATTTTAAGAAGCTCATTACATTTGTTGGAGACTTGCAGTCATCTTTGCAGGCTTTACCTGTAAACCAAACCAATCTATCATGTCTGGTCCATTACCTGTACAATAATCCTTAAAGCAATGTATCTTGAGCTTGTTTCTTGTTTGTGTTTCATTTTTTACTTTGATCATGTTTTCCCCATGAAACAAGTAGATAGCTGTTGCCAGGCAGCAGGTCTTTTTTGGATGAGGAACATTTTTACAAGTGGGGGTATCACAGAGATTGTTACTTTCAGCATGTTACTTGGTACTTTAATAAAGCTGAATATAAATTATAATTAGAATTGCAGTGCAAGGAGAAGTGGTTTCAGTTGAGTGCTGCTTGTTTTTCTTATACTGGATTTTGACTGGCATTCCAGTAATGTATTTAAAAAGTAATTTATTTTTTCATGCCTCACAACCTTTTTGTTTCCATCTAGATATTAAGTAAGCTGTCATGCAGCCAATGCACTGAAATATTTTTTTTCTTCTACACTTCATTTTGTCTTGATTGGACTCTCATAATGACGGTTTGGCACCCAGGGCAGCATATTTAATTAAAGTTCCAGTTTTTGTGGTTTTGAGCATAGCCCCTCCCCTTTCTAGTTGGCCACACCCCTTCCCATTGGCCCCACCCATTCAGCTGTCACCTGCAGCCCCCCTTTGATTTGAAGTCACCAGCAGCCACTGGAATCAGACTTGAGTTTCTTGGCCTTTTTCTTGGCAGGTGGCTGACTTTCAGAATGGGAAGATTCCACCATAGCACTTAACGCCAACAATTTAAGACATTGGTTTTCCAGGTAAATGGATGAGGAAGACAGATGACTATGTAGGCTCTTGGGGACAAATGCCTGGCAGCTAGAACACTGTGTATGGTAATGAGAAGCACCCAAACAGAAAATAAACTGCTTGTGATGAACTTTATCAGGAATCTGCCTCCTGCACTGAGATGTTCCCTTTCTGGATGACATTTAAACTCATAAAAATTAAAAGAGAAAAGATAGGAAGAAACCCCAACAGGGCACTTATCTGCAGCTCAGCTCAGTAACCAGCACATAAGAAGGAGTGTTCAGACTGCAAATTAATGATGGTGATTGGACTCGCAACACAGAAGTTCTGAGGTATGTACATCTGTATGTCACCTTTCTGCCCTATACATTGAACAGGGAGCAAACGTGATGTACAAAGAATATAAAATCCTAAGGCTTTGGTATACTGGCCAGATATTGGGCTACCCTTGGTAGGGAATCTCCCTTTTGTAAAGAATAGTGGAACAGTGATATTGAAGGACATCTTCATTTGTATGGGTAGCTGACATAGTTAGAAAACTTACACACTTTTTGCTTTAATGTTAGACAGCTACAGACTTCTCAAGAGGGTTTGATAATCAATACACAAAACTCTCAGAGACTTTAAAGGGAGTTTTTGAAGTGTTTTGCTGTATTTCTCTGCAGACAGGAATTGTATGCTACTTGTGTTTTATGCGTGATTTTGCTAAATTGTTTATCAGGAGTAGCATAAAGATATATGCATCATAAAGAATTAATACAAAACATGATTAAGCAAGGGGGAAAAGTTAGTATGATGCCAAAATGTAACCATTAAATGTTTAGTTGACTCAGTAATAGCCCAATGTATTCCAGCAACCCACAGGCACAACACCTTTTCTGATTTGCAGAAATATCTATGTGGTAAACAGAGTTTGGAGAACGTGTATGCTTTTTACGGGTTCAGGCGCCTAGGCATCAAGACATTTCCCTGTGGTACATTTGACTGGGGACACATGGCTGAAGTGACAGTCAGCTGCAGAGAAATATGGTTGTTTGCAAATTATCTGTGGCAAAGAGAAGCATATACTGCCATGATCACAGCTTTAAAAATCAAATGCATGGAGGCAAAAGAAGTAATGAGTGTTGTGCTCAGTGTAGAGTACATACTTATGTAACTACAACATGCAGAAGTGTGCTACAGCATGGAGGAAATCCCGCAGGCTACTGTAGCCACATTTATGCTCCAGTATGCATTCTGGGTAATGTTCCCTAGAGAATGCAAAGGGGGTAATGGTCCACACACACCGGTTATAAAGGTACTGCCCAATGTGCAATGCATTTGTACTGCCACTGACATGCCCTCTGGCCAGCCTGCTGTTGATGCCTGCCATACTCCCTGCTGTCTCTTGTTCCCTTGGGGACCATGGACATTGTTTTCCCCCTGTGACTTTGGTTCTTGAAGTTTTAGGCATGGCAACATATTTTATTCTTCACCCACAGGGAATTTGCAAACAGCCATATTTCTCTGCAGCTAACTGTCACTTCAGTTATGTGTCCCCAGTCAAGTGTACCTCAGGGAAATGTCTCGCTGCCTAGGCATCTGAACCCTTTTTACTTACTGAAGGTTAACAGCCTTTGCAATACCTTTCTATATCTTTTTGGGCTATAGTCAGTCTCTGGGATTCAGCAAGCAGCCATGCAGGAATAAGTTATTCTTGCATGGCAGGGACTGCTCCTGCACAGCATGGCAGCGTGCCTTGCATATTCATGAAGGCACGCTGCCTGTGCCCTTAAACTAACATGGAGCCATGTACGAGTGCAGGGGGTGTGTCTGAGTGCAGAGGTCTCACAATACACATGCCCCTGAACTCCAGAATTGCCTTTCAGCAGTTAAAATGAGCGAGAACGCTCATAATGCCCCCAGCACGTCAGGATACCTCCCAACTGTACAGATTTTCACAGAATGTCCACAGTTTTGTCCCATATTTTGCTGTGTTCCACCTAAAATCTGTACCTGTCTGTAAAATAGCTGAGGATTGAAATTAAATAATAACAAACATTTGAGTTTAAAAGACTCCACATCCTTCAGAAAATCCATGCTAATGCAAGACTGTAAGAGCAGTATATAAAATCTGTCCCTCTACTTTTCCCCCATCATGTTAGGATTTGTTCAGAGTTTCTGCTGCAAGAGGTTGAGAGGTATGCCCACCATTAAGCAGAAATCTGATAAAATAACAGGTTTAGTATTAGCAGGGATATTCTGAAGGGTATAGATAAAATAACACAACAAAACTTTTTTTTTTTTATAAATGCGATAAAGTTTAAGCGTAGCTGTGTGGGTGTGCCTGTTGCTTAGCTACGCTTAGTCCAGCTTAAACAACACAAGAAGTTAAATAGCAAGAGACATCCAACATAAACAGTATTGCAATAGTGTAGTGGTTAGAGCGTATGCTTTGCAAGCAATCATTCCTGGTTCCATCCCCACTGTAACCAATTCACATTTTAAATGCGATAGCAGTGCATAAACAATTTATTTGTATTACCTACTAAATAACATATATTTGTTAACTGGAGTACTGCATTAGGTCCAGATGTGAGGTGTCAGTGTAATAAAGTGGTGAAATCCCCATATAAATACAAAAGCACATTGGAGGATGTCAGGGACAGTAAACAAATGTATAATATGTAATGAATGATGAATCAATGCCATACAGTAAATAGTATATAAAATGAAAACTAAGCAATGCTAAGCATTGCACAGCTCTGCTTACCAGGTGTAAGCATTGTGTAAGTATGACTACTAAGCAATGAGTAGCCCAGCTAAATGGATTTGCCCATTGGTAAGAAATGCTGAACCTGCCCCTTTAAGCAATGTCAACCTTAGCTAAGCAGGTTTGCCCGTAGCTTAGCTTAGCTCAGCATATTCAAAACCATCCAATCGTGGCAAAGGGTGGAAAATCGGCCATATCTAAACCCCACAGGCAGGAATATAGCTCATAACTTGTTGCAGCTTCCTACTGTAGACACCATGGCTGGAGTTGGAGACGGAGTGCGCTTCTGGGTGCAGTGCTGGGGCATCCAGGAGTCCAAGCTCATGGAGGACTCCTGGTAAAAAAGCATAATGAGAGACTGCTGCAGGGCCAGTATCAGGACTCCCAACATTAAGTGGAAGGCTGGGACCATCTCGTCTGTGACTTCACCAGTGCCACTGGTATCCCTCGGACTGGTGAGCAGGTCAGGCACCACTATGCTGACTTGAAACGGAGGAAGAGGGAGCTCTTGGATCAGTGGATCCAAGAATTTAGTCAGAGGGGTGATGTCCCAGCAGTGTGTAAGTACTCATACCAGTAACTGTTTAATAATGTCCAGCCTGTGTATATGATGGATAGGTATGGCTGAATATTTCTCTGTTTCTCTTACAACTGCAGCTGAGCGGGCTGTGAATCAGGAAGCCCATGCCAGTAGGCTGCAAAGGTTGCATTGCGAGGCTGGTGAGTAACAATCCTGCTTGTAGTAGTCCTACCAAATAAATATACAAGTAGTAGAAAGTCAACTGCCAGTATAAAAACTGTATTATGTAAGGGTTGTACTGAATAAACCAGACAATATGACAGTAATAGTCCCATATAGGTTGTATTTAAATAAAACTGTAACTGCCTGGCAATAAAGCGCTAAATCCTGGACTGGTTGTATTCACTCTGGTATTGCATGGCATTTTTAGTGTTGCATTCTCTGAATAGTAATGTTATATTAACCACTGTTACCCACACTGTGCTACATAATAAAAATGTCTAGGAATGCCTGTATAAGACTGTTGTAACCACAAGGTCAGATTGTACAACCAAGGGAGACTTAGACAGAAAACAGTGAAGAGATAGACAGCGATATCCAAATAGCACACGCTACTGTGATTTAAATTGTATTTTTAGCAGACATAGCCATGGTTCAAATCCTGGGAGTGGTAGTAAGCTGTATGCATAATCATACCTCTCAACTGTACAGACTATAATTGGCTCATATTTTCTGCCTGTTACCCTGTCCCCCTGGCAAATCAGTTGTTTTGATCTTAGAATTTTAGGCAGCAAATAATGACATACATCTGATTTTCAGACCTCAATACCTTCAGAAAATGTATATGACAACAAATCTGTCATTCTAGCAATTCACCAAAGGTTTATGAGAGCAATATTTAAAATATGTCCCATTTCTACCCCCATGTTGTTAAGCTATGACCAGAGTATGTGCATTAACATATTGAGAAGTATGTACATAATATTAACTCGGAATCTGATAATATGTATGGAAACATTCAGGTAGTGTCAACAAACATTCCCTCCACAGGTCTGTCAGATAAGAAAACTGTGCCTGCCAATAAAGATTGAAATCCTGGACTGGTGGTGTTTAGCCTGGTACTGTATGGCATTGTTAGTGTTGCATTCTCTGAATAGTAATGTTGTATTAACCACTGTTACCCACACTGTGCTACATAATAAAAATGTCTAGAAATGTCTGTATAAGACTATTGTAATTACAAGGTCAGACTGTACAATCACGAGAGAATTAGACAGAAAACACTGAAGAGACAGACAGCAATATCCAAATACCACAATCTACTGTGACTTAAATTGTTGTATTTTTAGCAGACACAGCCATGGTTTGAATCCTGGGAGTGGTAATAAGCTGTATGCATAATCACACCTCTCAACTGTACACATCCCTTTCAGAATCTCCAGATAATTGGCTCATATATTCTGCCTGTTCCCCTGTCCCTGTGGAAATCAGTGGGATGATCTCAGATTTTTAGTCAGAAGATAATGACATACATTTGATTTTCAGACCTCAAAAACCGTCAGAAAATGTATATGAAAAAAATCCTTTTACTCTATCAACCCTCCAAGTTTATGCGAACAGTATTCAAAATATGTCCCATTTCCACCCCCATGCTGTCAAGCTTTGATCAGAGTGTGTGCAATAAGAGATTGAGAAGTATGTGCATAATATTAACTTGGAATCTGGGAATATGTGTAGAAACAGTCAGGTATTGTTAACAAACATTCCTTCCACAGGTCTACCAGATAAAAGATGTAGAATTTAGCTATAAGACAGTTGAAGTATACACTTGTTTACAAACATACCACTGGCCAAACCAATGCCATAGGGTAGTGTAATAATATCGGTACCTTACTGATTAGAGTAATGAGCATTAAAGTTGTGAGACCTACAGGGATGTACAAGTTGTTAATTGACATCTCACCCCCCCACCATACCTGCAACAATAATCTAAATACACAAATCAATGGGTATGTTTACACCAAACCTTCTGTTGGGACATGTGTCCTATTGTTCAATAAATATTGAAATGTGTTTCTATTAAAGTTCCATGTTGAAATACTATCATTGGTGACCTGTTGCTATCAATGTAACCTGCATGCCGTTGTAATGGCCACTGTGGTTCCATATATGCATGTGTTCTGTTTGCTATGCAACTGTTACAAATCTGGCATGTTGGGTTAATGGGAACATCTATGCATGCTGTTATAACTAATTCTGGAATGTGTTGACTGTTACTAATCCACGTATGTATTAAAACTGCAACACCATAACACATTTGGGAAGGCTTGGCCCAGCGGACCCACCTCTCCCACCTCATCTGGCCATGGCACCGGACTCCAGCACATCTGGGACCCACCTCAGGACTCCTCGTTTGCTGGTCCTGCACCACCTTCGGGTGGAACCACCTCAGGGGATGGGGCTTGGCAGGCAGAAAACTGTCACCCATAGTCAGGGCAGGGGCTTGGTGCATAGCATGCTCTGCAGGGAGTTTGGAGATCTGCTACACCAGCTTGAGGGCTGCATGATGCATTTAGAGGGTCAGCCTCCCTCTCCTACCCAGCCCCCAGCACAGCCACATTCGGGGCCGTGAAGGTGCAGTGGTGACTACCCATGGGTGGGGACCTCAGTCCCACTGTTTCCATTTGGGGGCTCATGGGCTTCTGACTTCTAAACACCCCTCCCCGTCCAAGGTGTTTACCCCCTACGTGTCATATACCGCCCCTGTATGCTGTCTTGTCTGTCTTCTTACCCAGCCTACCTCCCCAAATATACCTACTATCTTTCCCCAACATCCCACTCTCACCTTAAAAAAAAAGGGCAATCTATTCCCCCCAATAAATCTCGCCCCATACATAGCTGCCCATTTTGCACACATGTCCACTGGACACATGTAATCTGGTCTAATTGGCTTCACAATATATTATTGTTGTCCTCACTCCTCTTTCAGTGGTTTGAGTGTTAAACTCTACCTCCAAATTCAGTTTATATGCACAGCTGTTGCTGTAGAAGAAATGAAGAGTAAAAGGGATGTCTTACCAATGAATTGGTGCTGCTAAACAATTCTAAGTCCAGAGTTAGAAAAAAAAGCTTGTACCAAAACCATGAATAATAAAACTCCTTTAATGGTAGCTAGTACACCAAATAACAGTATTTTCACAGACTTTAAATCTGCTTTCTCAGGCTTCACGCAGCCTTTTTTTTCCAATTTGCCAGCTAACTGGCTGTAAGCATATATAACCGGAAGTTAGCATTGCTTACCTTCATGCAAACCCGTTTACAACTGCTTAAAAGTGCC
>NC_056747.1:202593023-202595523 GCF_019279795.1 Protopterus annectens
ATTTCCCCTTCCTCCTCAGCAGAACAGACATGCCTTGCTACACAATAGCTAGCACTTGTAAGACTTGAACTCAGGACCTTGCACAACACACCCACAATAAGTTAACATTAAAGCTATCTGAGATGTAAGATGTCAGGATGATATCTGTAACATATCAAGCAGAACAGTCGGTCTACCATAGGGAATGTACAATATGGAAGCACTAAACATTCCAATGATACATACACACACACACACACACACACACACACACACACACACACACACATATATATATATATATATATATATATATATATATATATATATATATATATATATATATATATATATATATATATATATATATATATATATATATATATATATATATATATATGTATATATACAGAGAGAGAGAGAGAGAGAGGGTGCACTGCATATCAATCAGCCATTATTCCTACATTTGCTACCTTTTAAAATGGCCAGTGTTGGATTCATTCCTAGAAATGAGAATTATTGCATGAAATATATACTCACACTCAATGCAAAGGATATGACGCCACACATAAGTTGGCATACACAGAAATGTTTATTTGGGTTTACCTTTGAAACATTGAAAATCATGTTTGTGAACAGCCAGTTGGGTGAACCGAAATGCTGATTTCTGCTTGTCGAACATCATGGAAATTCGAAACTCAGCAAATCGAACAGCAGATTTGCTGAGTTTTGAACTCCAATGTCGAACACACAATGTAATGCAGGGGGGGCAAGCCTCCCCCACACCCCCTACTTTAATATTCTAACTCTGAGGTCGCACTACAGTGGGGAAAGGGTCCATTTCCCGATCCCCACTATAGTGCACTCCGCACCCAAAATGCCGAATCTGCAATGAGCGAATGTCAATGTGCATTCGCTCATTGCACATTCGATGCATTTTTTTTCGGCTATAAGAAAACTTGAAAACATACTTCCGCACAACCGTATTTCGACAATTTGAGTTTCAACCTTTCAAAGGTAAACTGTTTATTTGTATACTATTTAATTGTTTCTGCCATTTCTTACAGTAGTTAGGTGTTTGAAATACAGAATAATTGACTAATGCAACTCTCAAACAAAACATTTGATACAGTAATGTGAAAAACTTAACATACTTTGCTGTCCAGACTAAGGCCTTCAAGTAGTACAACAGTAAAAAAAAAACACTTGCCTTGAAGATAAGCACCAATCAACACTTAATTACAGCTGTAGTTCAGCAGCCTCCAATTGCACTCTGTACTCAACCCCTAGGGGGAAAAGTATTAGTTGTCACAAAGTAAATGTTTCTGTTACATAACAATAGTTAACTTAAAACATCACTATCACACTGACAAACAGAACTGTGTGTAGTGTAAGACAATAAGCTGTAGCCCACCACTGTTCCCATGGTGAAATGTATGAAAATGTACAGCCATATACCTCAATGTTTCTTAACACTGATATCCCTCACATGTTGTAACAGCCTAGGTTAAAAGCATTTAATACCCCTCCCACATAAAATGTCTAACAAGGGCATATAACAGTGTTTTCCATACACTGACCTCCAGACTGTACAAGGTCACACACGTTTTGTCCAGCTGCTGCCCTCATATAAATGCAAGCACTAAATAATGATAGGCCATTACCTAACAACCTCTTACTGCATGACATCTGGACAAAGCCTGGTATATATATATATATATATATATATATATATATATATATATATATATATGTGGAGGACAGAGGCTAGAACAGAGGGCCATATTTGCAATATTGCTGTTATACACTGTGAAAGTTGCTGGTGTTACAGAATTGTTTGCAACATACCCTTACTCAGGAATATGAAGTCAGAAACACAAATGGATGTTGCCATGTACCAATAGCAGTCAAAGGAGGTAATGCCACTGATATGTCAGACACAAGACCTGTGTGGTGAACAGACAAAACATAACAGCCAGTCCTCTGGCCATCATGTGGATAGGTCCACAATTGAGAGCTATGCAGACAGACTGCATTCCATACAAAACTAGCATGTACACACACACCCTGTAAAACCAGCAGTATTCAATGCATACAACAGCAATATTCACACTGTCTGTAGGTGTGGAACTTTATACAAACATGTATTTGGTCTTTGTCCGCAAGTCCTGTTGTAAGAGGTATTGCTACCTGCTGTCTGTAACACTGCTGCCCACACACAGGAAGGATGTCTTCCATATAGGAAAGATAAAGGGACAATGCCCACATAATGTAGTCATTTATATTAGTGGGTTGCTACAACATTGGCTATTGGAAGTACTATACAGCTGGCTGCATGCAATTAGCAAGTGGGCAACAGCAGTCGGTGCAGAGGCCATCACCTGATCATGCACATCATCTAGAAAGGCCATGCTGGTCCCTATAGTGGAGAGAGAGGGAAGAGAGAGAGACAGAGGGACAGGAGAGAGAGAGAGAGAGAGAAGAGAAGAGAGGAGAAGAGAAGAGAAGAGAAGAGTGGAGA
>NC_056747.1:202600523-202605523 GCF_019279795.1 Protopterus annectens
CAGAGTTGGGGGACATTTGTAGGGCAGAGTGACAAATAATGGCAAGTGAAGATGGGCCATGCTAGTATACACCTTCCAGGAATAGTGACTGCTGTAGTTCACATAACAGGTGCTGCAAAAAAACATTGTGTTAAGGGTGTGCACACTTATGCAACCCAATCAACATCTGCACAACTAACACATTTGTTTGATACTGCATTTGATTTCACGGGTCATATGTCGCATATCAGGTGTGTGTAATGTTAACATATGCAGTATTGTGGCCCCATGGCATATCAGGGAAGAGGGTGGCATGTCAATAAGGGTGTGTACACTCCTCATAGCCACAGTACGTTTTGTAGGTCGTCTTTATAATTGGATTTTATTACTCATACATGCACTGCCGATGATGAGATCTGCAAATTGGATGTCAGGCATTCACTATTGACATCTGTCCTCATATCAACCCAGGTATGTGTCAGACAAACACATAGGGGCTGTGAGCAACAGAGCAAACATAACTGCCACACATATATGTATTCAGAAATGGTGTATACACTTGTGAGGTATGGTGTACAGTTCATGATAGGGTGCTGAACAGGTGCACAGCAATACTGTGTACATGGGTGCAGTGTGTTCCAGTGGAAGGGGCATCACCTTCTAAGACAACTCATGCATCACAGAGATGTATAATGTTGGTAACAAGAATTGAGTATAGCTGCAGTGCATGCTGTTGAGTGCCATATGTCATGCATGTTGACAGTTGGGTCATGAGAGGTCTGTGTAATATCTTTGTGCCACCTCACCTGTAAGTGTGTGTGTGTGTGTGTGTGTGTGTGTGTGTGTGTGTGTGTGTGTGTGTATGTGTTTGTGCATGTGCGTATTTGTAAAGGTAAGCAATGATGTACAGGTCTTAAAGTACATTTTCTGTTTTCCCCTCACAGGTGGTGAGATGAATCAGGGTCCCTCCTGCAGGCAAACTGATGTTAGTGTCCATACAGACTCTGACAATGATGATAGGTATGGTGAGGCACAGGCGGGGTTGGCAAGGGCTGAAGCTGTGCTATTGGTTGACATCCCAATGTTATCCACCCCATCCCTGCACACAGTCACATTGCCTATACATACCCCATCACCAGTGGCCATAGATGAGAGACAGTTGGCAGGTGGTGGCATGGGGCAGGACAGTGTGGGGACTATGGCAAGTGTGTCTGTACACAGCAGCCATAGCGGGATGACCAGCGAGGTACCACACAGGCAGATGTACATGGGTGCTCATAGGATGGCTGCTGGCCATCATGCCCATGGCAGAACTGCCACAGCAGGTGTCAGCAGATGCATGTTTTGGGCCATCATGGAGGCACAGACATGTATGGAACGTTATAACAGACAGGGTTTGAGGCTCCAGAGGGCTACTCATTCTGCTATTACTGACAACATCTGTGATCTCGCAGGTGCCCACCGTTATTTTGCAGAGGTCCTGGAGAGAAAGTTGGGTGAGATAGTGGGAATCCTCAACCGTGCAATGTCCATGTTAGAGCATATGGTGGGAGTAGGGAGACAGCCATGTGGACGTAGGTCAGCAACACCAACAGGTGGAGGTCTACATAGATGTGCAACAAGTCAGAGCCACTCCTGTAGTGGCAGTACCAGCACCAATACTGCAGGGGGGCTCTGACCACACCACAACACAGCAGACCACGTGCATGTGGCCCTGGCCAGTCCCAACAGGGACCAGGATCCAGCAGACATCTGTCATAATCAGGGGAGAGTAGCATATCTGGCTTTTTACCTGGTAGTGCCTGTGGAAAACCTGGCAGGCACAGTTATCGTGTCCATGGCCGAAGATGGTTAACTGCACACCCTTCCATGTATGGTCTGCAGCTGTCCAGCAAACCCCTGTATAGGGCAGCCACATTGCCGAACTGTGTGCATACACACACACACACACACACACACACACACACACACACACACACACACACACACATCACCAACACAGCTAGGGCATTGCCATACCTACACACACCACATCTGCACAGCCCAGTTAATAACAAAACCCCCTAACACACACACACACACACACACACACACACACACACACACACACACACACACACACACACACACACACACACACTGTCACCCAAATGGCTCAGCCTTGGTCTCTGGCAAACCCACAACACACCCTGTGGATATGATGATACCTGTGCCACATCCCTGTCAACAATACCATCGATGCAGGGACAGGCTAATATGATTCTGATGCACAGGGTGAATGCACTAGGGTGCAGCAAGGTAATGATGTCTAACATATTTTCAGCAGGAAAGCTTAATGCTTACATGTCAGGATGTGTAGCTGTTCAGCCATGATGCATTATAGCGGTTATTAACACTGACTGATAGTGGTCTCCATAATGTATTCAGTTTGTGTTGTAGGTGTCTATTTGTCAGCAGGATGTTGGTCTGCTGTTGTTTCCTAGAAGGGGTATGGCACTGTGGTGACACATTGACTGTGCCATATCCTGGGTATAGCTGAACACATGTAACAGGTCTGTATAACAGTTACGGCATGTACCACATGGCTGATAGGCCTGAGTGTATACAGGTCTGAGTGTATACAGGTGAGTGCATGGTGGCTGATGTCAGAAGCCCTTCTACAGTGGACAATGGTAAGTGTACTGGGTGGCACACAACATGTTTGTGTATAACACAAACACACACACACACACACAGGCTTTGGTGTTGATGCAATACACAGAGAATACTGTACACATTGATGTACATACTTTTGCAGTGAACCCATTTTAGCCTATGTACTTCCACCAAGACAAAATAGGCAAAACATCACATCACTAAATAATCAGTCGCTACTTTAATGTCATTGACGATGGTACTGGCAGGGTATATGTCCCCTTCCCCAATGTAGTGCAATCCTGGAGTTGGTAAACATAGGTGTGCTGGTGTAGGTTGCACAACCCTTCACTTTGGAGAGTGTAGGGTGGTGTAGAACCACACATAGTTTGATTGACAATAACTTAGCCTGTTAACATAAACTGTACAGTAGTACAGCTGACTAAGCAGGGAGATACACACAACAATAACTCCAATGAGGGTGGCTATGTCCACAACATCAACAGCCAATTATATATACCAACTCCAGTATCACTGTACAGCTATACAGTGGTGAAGATGGCATTTACACATCTGCTACTAGTTTTGATGGAATGAATTTCCACAAGATGATACCTTTGAAATGTTAGCAATTGCCAGTCAGGTCTCGGACAGATGACCTCCTGGGACATGTATTTTCTGCAAACTGAAGTAGATCCCTTCACATACACACACACTTACTTGGCAGCACTGAGACTAAAACCCCTACCTACGTACTTATTGCTACTAATGTGTTTTGCCTTAATTATACACACCACACAGCTCTTAGGATGAGGTGTGTACCAAGTTTCTTGTTAAGTGATGCACATCACCAGGCCTTGTACAGTATGGTAATGAGGAATGTAATCATTGTTAATGAATAATACATAGTGTGACATACTGTCATACACACATTGTGAAACGCATAACAGTCATAGACACATCTAAGAGACCTGGGTTTATCAGTGCTAACTACCTTGTCAGGGAGTCCATTCTGTTACAGATAATTTGCACACAGCACATGCATCACTGGGATGGATAGTATAATCAGTTACCTGTATGGTTGATGGTAACAGTGGTCCTCATACAGTGGACCTTAGAACATGTACTGGGGGTACCATGGTGTAAAGACAGTATACCCAGCACCCACACCCCACATTGGATATTTTACTTACTAAAACCCATGATAATACTCTGACATACCCACAATCACACATTGACTAGGACTGCAATACAATATCTGGTCTATCTCATCAGTGCTACTACAGGGATATGCATCTATTGCACATGCCACAGGGATAGTAGGGTGATGGTTTTTCATGGCTCTCTTACTGTCAGCAACATCACTATCCCTTATACTGTATGGCAATGTGTATTGTATTTGTAGAATGTGGCCTCAGAATGCTGAATCCTACAAATATACACACTTGCACACATACACACACTTGCCAGGACTCAGATGGTAACCCATGCCTATCTACTCATTTGTACAACAATGTTGTGCTGGTACTGCAAGCTCCAGGTAGCCCATAGGGTGAAGAGTGTAATACGGTGCACATACTGTCCATTACAGCAGCAGCCATTTCTAACTATGGCAATGGGGGGTGTGGTGAGTGAGAAGGCCCTCATGGCATTATCAACTACAACTTTAGAAACACACAGACACTGTTATTCTCAGTAATGCACACTGCCACATTTATCAGTACTGGGGTCCATAGGCGCAGGTGTTCCTAGGTGTGTACCAGGATATTGTCCATGGAGATATGAGAAGAGTAGGGGATGTGGGTACAGTGATATCATGCCCCCTGACATCTGTCAGCAGGCCATCTATCAACTGATGCCATGTGAGTAATCCTCAGGGTGAGAGTTAAATGCAACATCCAATCATCTGTTTGCCTCTTGCAGAGGGCCAGTGAGCTGCTACAATTGACATGTATGCAATATATCTAACATAACATGGCCAGTGTCTGTGTTGGAGACCTGTACCCAAGCATGTTCTGTTGACTGTGGTAGTGTAGTTGAGGTATCAATGGCATGTGGTGCATACAGGGTGGGATTTCCTAGCTGTGGCATTCATAACACAGCTGGGCAGACATGTCAATGTCAGTCAAGCATAGATTACCTGTAAGCAGTCAAGATGGATTCCTGACATCTGTGCAGAGGACAGACATCAGCTAGCCAACAGGTTATGCATTAGTATGACTGTTTGGCCAGATAGACGTTGGACACTGATAGGTATGCCATTACTACATAACAGCAGCCCTCAATGACATGTCCTATACACATAGTAGTCTACAGTTAATATCCACATATCAGTGCAATATCCAGTAGCAAATCCTTAATAATACACAGCTCACACACCAAGAACA
>NC_056747.1:202610523-202660523 GCF_019279795.1 Protopterus annectens
CTACATGAAAAGAGACATGGAGGAGGTCTCCGATCTTGTAGCCCAGGCATGTATGACCCTAGCCCTGAGTAGCATCCTGCCATCACCCAGAATGATACCACAGTGCAAGGACAAAATGATTGACTTCAACAATTGGCTAAGCTTCTGGTGTCATTCTAAGGGGATCCAGTATCTGTCTGCCTGGGATGACATGATTAACAGACCACAATGCTTCCCCAGAGATGGCCTGCACCTGTCGCCCTTGGGATTCCGGATACTGGCTAAGGCTCTTGCCACCCCTATAGTGCCTTTTTTAGGCAAGGTTCAAATGACAAATTCACCACCTTAACAGGTACAAGCAAGCAAAATCTGAGGGTAATGCTACTCAATGCTAGAAGTCTAAACCTCAAAATGCATTCACTCGAGGCATTCCTTAAAATGGAGAACATCGACATCTGTGCATTGACAGAGACCTGGTTCAAGGCTCCAGAGAGCACCCCTGCATTACCAGGCTATAATTCATACTACACCTTTCGGCCACCTAACCTGGACAGAAACACTAAAGGTGGAAGCGTGTCCATATTCATTAAGGATATCCACACCTCCAGGCTTGTTGCTCAGCATAATGCATCCGAGATTATCCAAGTGCAACTAACTCTGGGCAAGACTGCAATCCAAATTGTAACTTGCTACAGATCCCCCACCATGCCCCAGGATTCCCACATCTCATTTCTTGATACACTGGAAAATATTAGGGTACAACCCAACACCCTAATAATGGGTGATTTCAACTACCCCACCAGTAACTGGGAAAACTACTCATGTACCAACACTTTTGCTCAACGTTTTCTGGAATTCATAAATTCCAGTGCCTTGGATGAACTTATCCCCACCCCCACCAGGGGCAGCAATATCCTAGACCTGGTCATTAGCAACATGGGTGACCGGTGTTCCACACCAGAGGTCAATTCCTCATCAGTCAGATCCAACCACAAGCTAATCACTCTAGACATCCAAATCCCACCCCCACCCCCATTAGAGAAACCACCATAAAAAAAAAATTCCAAAACCAACTTTATGCTTCTTAAGACAGAAGTGGCAAACTTCACGACACCCATGCAGATGGACAATAGAGGTATGACTGCTGAATCCTACACAAATGCACTTTATAAACACTTACAGGAGTGCATGGATCATGCTATCACTAACAGAACCAAGATGCTATTCTGCAAAAAGGAAGGCAATCTGGTGGTCCCCTGCCATAAACAAACTCTACAAAAGAAGAAAGAAACTGTTGCAAAAAAAGAGTAAAATCCCATGATTGGAGGAACTCCCTGGTCAGCCTCAGTAAGAAGCTGAGATGCCTCATAAAATCCTCCAAAGCTAGTTATGAAAAGAAAATTGCCACTGATTCTAAAGACAACCACAAAGCATTCTATAGCTATGTCAAGAATCTCAATGGCAACACTCAGATCTTCTCCGAGTTACAGCACAATGAAACTAAATATACAGAACAAACTGATATTGCCAACATCCTGGCAGATAGGTGCAGTGCTAACTTTACCCCCCTCACCCCCTAAAAGGGCCCATCTCTATACTGGAAGAATGCAAAGTTCCTGTAATCATGGATGCACAGGTAAACACCACACTGTCCAAAGCCAAGAACACAGCATCCATGGGACCTGACAACATTCCAGGCTGCGTTCTACATGAACTGCAGAATGAACTGGCACCCCACTTAAGCACCATGTTCAATCATAGCCTCATCTCAGGCTTTGTGCCCACTGAATGGCACACACCGATGGTGATCCCACTCCACAAAGTGGGGAGCCACCATGGACCCCGGGAATTATCGCCCCATTAGCCTAATGAGCCTGGTCTGCAAGGCCATGGAATGTATGATCATGGATCTTATACACAAAGACATTGGTAATCTCCAAACTCTGGACCCCACCCAGTTCGGGTTTGTAAAAGGCAGATCATGTCTCCTAAACCTGATAGACTTCTTTGAAGCAGTCACCAAAGCTGCAGACGATGGTAAGGTGGTTCACACAGCCTATCTGGATCTCACCAAGGCTTTTGACACCATCCCCCACTCTGGAATTAAACTCACTAAACTAGGTATAAATCACTATGTCACAAGATGGGTTGTTAACTGGATCACTGACAGAAGTCACACTGTGAAAGTAGCAGACTCCAAATCCCACTTCAGACCAGTGACAAGTGGAGTACCACAGAGTTCAGTCCTGGGTCCTTTCCTGTTTGGTATCTACTTTTCTGACGTACAGGCTAACACAGAAGATCTTTGGCTAATAAAGTTCACAGATGACTGCAAACTTGGAGCCATAATTGAAACTCCCAATGATGTGGACATCCTACAAAACGGCCTCACGGAGACAGATGCCTAGTGTCAAAGCCATGGCCTCAAGCTCAATGCCAAAATGTGCATTGTCATCCCCTTTGGTAAAAACTCTGTACCCATGAGCTACCACATAGTTGGTAGTCTATTTAATACCGAAAGTGTGATAAGAGACCTTGGGACACAGGTGGACAGTAGTCTCTCCTTTGATAATCACATCGCCACAGTAGTCAGGAAATCCTTCTACATGGCACACCTCATCACAAAATGTTTCTCATCTAGGAAAAAAGAGGTCATTGTTCCCCTCTACTCATCATTCATTAAACCCATTATAGAGTACATCACCCCTTTTAGTATGTACCTCACAAGACATCTACAACAACTGGAAAGACTGCAAAAATACCCCACAAAGAGGATTACTGGCCTCAATCAGGTGCCCTACACAGACCGTCTCAAAAAACTCCATTTTTACTCCGTTGCATATTGCCTACTCCAAGGCGATTTCTGCCTAAAATACAATGCTATGTCAAACCCAGAGCTGTTAGACATGCTCCACTTAAAGAAATCCCAATCCCTCAGAGCTACACATTCTAAGGACCTAAAACTTGTCACTACAATAAACAGAACATGCTGCAGGGATAGATTCCTGTCCCAGAGACTTCCCAAACTGTGGAACAAACTACCTATCTATATCAAACAAAGCTCCTCATTTGGACTCTTCAAGAAAAATCTTGATGACTGGATGGGAAATAGGAAATTCACCCCAGGGATCACCTCTGTGGCTCTGCTCGACAGGGGCACAGGAAAATAATTTTCTTGGGTGGTGAAAACCAGGGTACCTTTTTGGCTAGGCTTATATAGGCCCTAGGGCCAATAGTCTAGTACCTACCTATGAACATATCCCACATGCATGTTCTGTGATGTATGGAAGTGTACTTGAGGTTTTTGGGGCATGTTGTCTGGACAGATTGTTATCTTCTGATGTGGCATTCCTGACCTCATTTGGTGTGAGCTAGCTATGGAACTGAGGTCATGTTTGCACTTGCAATGACAGCATGGTATAGGTATTCAGTGGAGTTAGTGGCATCTGTCCATACAGGGCAGGTGTATAAGGCCTGATATTCCCTTTGTGGGTTACATTTGCAGACTTTACAATTGTTGCAGGTGTCCGGTGGGAAACATATCAAAAGGACCACTGTAAACATTTATTTGGCTTCTGTAGGGACGGAACAGGATGCCATCCCTACAGAAGGGATGGAACAGGGTGCCATGTTCTTTTACTTTCTGGATAACACACACTCAAGTCAGGAGATGTAACACATCACAGTACTTTCTGCTGTCATTGGCACTGCTGGGGTCAACAGGCATGTAGTGCACTGCAACCACACAATGGTTACTATCTGTGAGGCAGTATACAGGGAACTACCAATATAGTGGTTGTTGCCTAGCCAAGTGTGTTTGTGTATGAGACATTTGTGGAGAATGTTCTCTGAGTAATACAAGGGTTGCCTATATTGTTAATCAATCCATAATGTCACATGTAGGGATATGGATTGTGTACACCAGCCTCTCTAGTGTTTGACATACTGTTGTCCTTGTAAGGTGGACATTGTGACATATACTAGGTCCTCAACATAGTCATTTAGCAAAACCTGCCCCCACAGTGCATCCTATTATTACACAGTCAAAGCAACCTCCACACAGGATACTGATGACGCACACACACACACACACACACACACACACACACACACACACACACACACACACACACACACACACACACACACACACACACACACACACACACACACACACACACACACACACACACACACACACACTTGCCAGTACTGAGATTCAAACCCCTACCTAGCTATGTATTGCTACTGCAGTGTACGCCATTTATTGCATGCGCCACGAAGCTTAATGGATGAATGTTGTTCCAAGGTACTTCTACGGTGGGGAACATCACCAGCCCTTGTAAATGCTGGCATTGGGTGATGCAGTGAGTGAGAGATCCCAAAAATAATTTCACCCTACACACATTTACATTTGGCAGGGGTGAGGTTCAAACCTCAATCTAACAATCTTTAAGGTCCATTATGTTACGCATTTACCACATTCACCACTGACCTCACACACACAAACACTTGCCACAGATGAGATTCAAACCCATACCTGTGTAGTTACTGCTACTACATTGATCCGCATTTATGACACATGCCACATAGCTTACAGGGCTGAACCTTATCCAAAGAGGTATGTCAAGGTGACTAACATCATCAGGCTTGTTAAAGTAGGACAGTGGGAGGTGTGGTGACTGTGAATGGCCTCAAAGTCATTGATCCCTACACACACAACCCCCCCCACATACACACACAGTTGCCATGTCTGGGATTAGAACTCCTACCTAACTAGTATGTCACACTGTAGCATTATGCAGTTATTGCACGTCACAGAGCTTACAGGGCTGAACCTTGTCCAAAGAGGTATTTCAAGGTGACTGACATCAGCAGGCTTGCTAAGGTAGGGCAATGGCAGGGGTAGTGACTGTGAATGGTCTCAAAATCATTGATTCTTACACACACACACACACACACACACACACACACACACACACACACACACACACACACACACACACAGTTTCCATGTCTGAGATTAGAACTCCTACCTAACTAGTGTGTTACACTACAGCATTATGCAGTTACTGTATGTGCCACAGAGTTTATAGGGTTGAACCTTCTCCAAAGGGATATTTCAATGTGACTGACATCAGCAGGCTTGTTAAAGTAGGGCAATGAGAGGTGTAGTGACCGTGAATGGCCTCAAAATCATTGATCCTTACATACACAAACACCCCCCCCAACACACACACAGTTTCACAGTTGCCATGTCTGGGATTAGAAGTACTACCTAACTAGTATAGGCTCATAGGTTGGTACTAGGCTATTGGCCCTAGGGCCTATACAAGCCTAGCTATAACAATTCCCTGGCTATTTGGACCCCTGTCTAGCAGGGTGACTGATGTGATCCCCGGGGTAAATATCCTTTCTCCCATCCAGTTATCAAGGTTCCTTTTGAAGAGGGCCAAGGAAGCGCTCTGCTTGACATGTATGGGCAGTCTATTTCAGAGTACAGGGAGTCTCTGGGTCAGGAACCTATTCCTCCAGCATGTTTTGTTCATTGTGATGACAAGGTTTAGATCCCTGGAGCATGTGGCTCTGATGGATTGGGATTTTTTTAAGTGCAGCATGTCCAACAGCTCTGGGTTTGACATGGCCTTGTATGTTAAGCAGAGGTCACCTGCTCGTATGTTACACTATAGCATTACGCAGTTACTTCATGTGCCACAGAGGTTATAAGGTTGAACCTTGTCCAAAGGGGTATTTCAAGGTGACTGACAACAGCAGGCTTGCTAAAGTAGGGCAATGAGAATTGTAGTGTATGTGAATGGGCCATAAACCATTCCTCTGGAAACACACACACACAACACTCAGTCACACACAAGTTTACATTTGACAGGACTGGGTATACAAATGCTAGATGACTACTGATTTTGTACTGTCATGTTATGCAGTTATCACAAGCACCATAGACACTATAGTGCTGAGGGCTACCAGAAGCAAATGCCTACAGTGATAGACATCGGCACATCATGTGATATTGGCCAGTTGGATGTGCGGTGTGTGGGACAGGCCTCATGATGGGAAGCCGTTTGTCACTGTCTGCCTCTCTCTTCCCCACATCTCTGTTTATGTATGTTTGACCTATTATAGTGTGCTGTCCTTGGATATTTGTGAGTATTCCTATCCGATGTGTGTGCAAAGCATGAATGGTGTGCAATGTGGTATGTGTGGAAAGACATCTTCAATTGACAGATATGTATAGTCCACTGTTGTTGTCAGACATGGGCTTCATTTCTCTAAGTGTAGGAGCATGCCCAGTATGACCTTCTGTATTTTGTTGTCAGACACGTGCTTTGTTTCTCTAAGTGTGGGAGCATGCCCAGTATGGCCTTCTGTTTTGAGTGTGAGAATCCATTCCAGGTGGGTTGTACTCCAGTGCAGGATTCTGTGATCCATGCCTACAGCTAACAACCTGTGTCTGCATGATATCTGTAGATAGGCTGACAATATGGAGTCACAATGGGCAAAGGATAGTGGGATACTGTAACTATTGTGTCTGTGCTCCTTGTGTTACATGGTTTTGGTGTTAGCAGAGATATTCAGACATATGTACTGTTTTACACTGTGATGTATTATGTCATCAACTACTGACAGATATACATATTTGCTCAGTTATTTCCTGGAGAATACAAGACGAATGAATCTGCGTCCAGTATTGGTGTCTGCAGCCTACATATTCTTGCACACTCATGCCATTATGGAGGGGGAGCTGCAGACACTTGCTGATGGGTCTGTGTAAATGTTGCAGCACCTTGGTACTGTGGTGGCTGAGGATCCCCTGCTTATACATCTATTGATGTAACAGAATGGCCATATTGTGCTGTGGCCATACCTCTTAGCTGTACAGATTCACCCAGGTTACCCAGAGGTAGGGCTCATATATCCAGTCAGTTCCCCTTCACATTGTGGTTTACAAGCAGGTTTGTCACCACCCATTACTGGGTTTGCAGGCAGGGGTAGTATGGGCACACATCAGAGTTTCACACTGCACACACTCCATGGCATCCATGCTTCTACACCCCCCTCTGTTATTCTATCCTCTTCCTAACATTATGCAAGCAATATCTAGGACATATCCCTATAGTTGTCCCTTCATCCCAGTGGTATTTAGGGGTTGGTCCAAATTTTATGCAGTAGGAAATGGTGGGCATGCTACTGGGATTTGTCAACATGGACTTGCATTTGTGTTCTGCGGACTGTGTTATGTTGTTAGTTGGCACTCCATGAGATAAGATACATTGGCAGTACGGGTGAGGTACAGGCCTTTGACAGAGGACTGTAGGGTATTTGGTAGTGATGCAGACCATCTGCAGTAGGCCAGTGCATTCTGTCACTCCTGCAGTCCCAGGCTGCAAGCCACTGGATTCCCCTGGGGTGACAGGGTAAGTGTGCAAGGTGTTAATGGCAATGGTTCCTGTCCATATTAATTCATTGTTCTGGATGCTGGCAGGGTGCTGCTTACAGTTAGGGACACACCTGCATGGGACACCTCTTCAGCATGCTGCATTCTGTGGGTATTCCCATACAGAAGTGGGGGTCATACTGTACTCATTCCCAACAGCAGGGGTATGACCTGTGATAAACCTGTGTCTGATGGTGGGGTGAGGTGAGTGGATGTGTGATACAGAAGCTTCTTACAGTTGACTCACAGATATACCTGGGACATTCCTCTTATGCTGCCTTGTGCGGGGACATTGGCAGTCTCTCATTACTTCATAACTGTGCCTTTTGTGGTCTGCCAGTGGTTGGCCAGACTATATCAGTATTCCATACTACACAGACAACTAATGTGCTGCTAACCTGTATGTACAATTCCAAAGGTGTGTGCAGTTGACAGTTACATTTTATGTACTCTGTCTAGGGTACATCCACCTGTGTATTGCGTGTATGTCTGGGCCCACATTCATGGCATGTCCATCTTTCAGATGGTGACAGATATTACATCTAAATAATGACTATGGATGACTGCTGAATTGGGTCTTGCTAGGATGCATTGTGGTTGACGATGCAGTTGTCAAAATACGGCCCTATCATCAACAGTACTGGCCATAGGCCACCGGGACACAACCCTCCATGCCTACATGCTGACCACTTTCACACAATATACAACACACAACAACCTAACACATAGAGCCCTGCATATTTTACACATGCAACAATCTATCCTGTATATTGGGCCAGCTCAGGTTATCTGTGCTTCACTGTTATTGAACCCACATGTACATGTTACTGCATTTCTACATAGGATTGGGGGGGGGCACACCTGATGACTGCAAACATTTGCTATGACTGTACTGGTATTTCAGGTACTCTGTTTGCTTTGTTTTCATTTTGTATTCTGACTTATCATGCAGACTACAGGCATATCAGTAGAGTACAGAGCTTCGGCTTTATTACCTACATTTCAGTTTCAGACGTCTTACCCTTCGGAACTAACATCCAGCTGTCTGACCTATTGTAGTCTGTCTGTGTAGGTCTGGAGGGGGGCTGTTCTCCATTGCCATCAGTTGGAGGCCTTAGCACAGCCTTTCTTTGTGGTCATCTACACCTGTCCTGCTGGTTGAGGCTGTTGGGTATGTGAGCCTCACTGACATGCATGTGTATGTCCTATGGATAGACATTTGGGCCACCACAATTACTGCAGTGGGATTTGTCACCTTGTGTAGTACTGCCTACTTTGTTGACACCAGTATTTGTTATAGATTTCATGCTGCCCAAATAGGTGTCCACTATCTGCTGCCATCCCATTCAGCCACCCAATTCTCTTGCATGCTTACATCCATACCATAGATACAACCAGCAGAACATACTACTCCATTCAGCAATTGATAGGAAGAGTGAGTTACTTGTGGCTGTGCCAGTATTGGGGATGGTGCTGGAGGGCTGACTATGTTGGATGCACATAGTACACTCCCTATACATGGTAAAGCACAGGTAGTGTCATGTTTGGCATCCCTTTTACTGTATGTGTGAGTCAGAGAGAGGTGTCATTCCCTGGGTTCCTACCGAGTCAGTGTATGTGCTATGCATTACCTCTTTGCCAAACCCTGGGCATACTGGGCACGCCTCCTATTGCCTAAAGGGGCATGCTCAGGTTGTTCCTCCTCCGAGTCACTCTGTACCTGTGCTGGCTTTAGCAATGGTGGGGGGCTGTGTGGCCCTGCCCCATGCTGTTCCTGCTGCAGCTGTTTCCGCAGAATCATATTGTGTAGCATGGCACATACAATGAAAATTTGTGTATATGTAGCTGGAGAGTACTGCAAGGCTCCACTGAATATGTCCAGGCACCGGAACCTTGACTTGAGCATCCCAAACACACGCTCTAATATGATTCTCATTTGTGAGTGTGCCTCATTATGGATTTCTTGTTTGGGTGTGTGTGCATTTCTGATGGGTGTCATCAGCCACAGCAACTCCAGTGAGTAACCAGCATCCCCCACTAGGTGGCCAAATGGGATGTCCCCACTAGAAAATCTCTGGTACAGCTGTGTCATATGCCAGATGTGGGAGTCACGATAGCTTCCAGGGCTACCAGCACACACATTCATTATAATGCCCTGGGCATCACACATGAACTGGCAGTTGATGGAGGGGAATCTTGTGGTTTATGTAGACCCTACCCCACTCACCAGGTGGTGCTTTGATGTGTATGTGTATGCAGTCTATAGCACCCACTACCTCAGGGTATTCTGCTATTTGGTGGAAGAGACACATATTGCTGGTCAATGCCTCACAGGTGTTGAGGAAATATATGTGCCCACTGGCATGTGCTGACATGGCATCCAGGAACTGGTGGAGTACCCTGGATGCTGATGTCTGTGAGATCCCCATGATATCCCCAGTTGGCCTTTGGAAGGTACCTGTGGCTAGCATTCTTAAGCCTACACATACCTTGGTATCCACTGAGGTGGCTTACCCTCTGTTGGTTCTGTGTGCGATGTGTGGCCGGCACAGCTCAACAATTTGCTGTAGAATGTCCCTGTTCACCCTATAGTGTTTCACTATCTCCAGTTCATGTTGCCCCTGGTAGGTTACCCTGGGTCTGTACACTCTTCTCCTTCTCCTCACTGTGGGTTGGTCATCAGCATTCTCACCCTCATCACCCTTAGCCTCTTCCACATATTGATGTATGAGAGTGACAGCAGCCCCTATCATTTTGTTAGTTTTGTCTGATAAAATTTCCCTATCTGTGTATACTGATGGTGTAGAATTTGTAGGAAAAAGCAGTGTCAAAGGTGTTTGCATAGTTTATAGTAGTGTGCTGGGCTGGTGCCTGTGTAATTGGCTGATTCTGATACATTTCACCTGACAGCTATGCTAGTTCTCCATGATTGCCTTCCTACTGCTGTTTTCCCTTCCCATTGCCTTCCTTGCTTAAGCCCTAAGACACGCTGTGCATACCCAATGCTCAGATGTGAACAGAGCTGCTAGTTCCTGTTTTTTTTTTTGTTTAAAACCTGGTGTGTGCTGCACACACCTGTTTAGGCAATGTAAACACTGTTTAGTAGAAACTGGCCCTCCCTGGACACGAACACACTCTGCATTTCTTAGTGTAAGACAATACAGCCTTAGACACACCCCCTGCCTTAGCTGTGCTTAGCTAAGCGCAAACATGGGCCACAGAGCTCCACTCAGCTTACAGCAAGCATGACACACCCCCTTATGAGGTCATCTAGCTCTTAGGCTTACGCCATGGTCTTGCTGCACCTACATGGTTGGGTGCAAGCCAGTGCTGAGGGAAAATCTGTGATCCAGTATCATTCACCCTCATTTGCATAGAACTGATTGCTAATGCATGGTTACAAAACTGCCACTCATCCTTCCCTCTTAGCAACCACTATTCCGTGGTCTTGTTGTCTTTTGTATGCCATTGACTATAATGGCAAAAATGCATGATCTTAAAATTGACTTTTCTCATTTTTTTTATTTTCAGGCTGATCCCGTTTGCACACTGCTGCGCTATGCTTAAATGGCTAAAATCAGCCAAAAAAAATAAAAATTTTTTTACAATTTTGTAACTCTTTCCCATGCCATTGGCCATATATTTGGCCATTGGCAGGCCTACTACATTGAATACATGCTTTCTTTCGAGCTGTCATGCCTCCGTTTTGTAATTTGCAGAAATGTATTTGGTTAGTAGCTGAATACATTTCTGCAGGTTACACTATTCCTGCATGGACGCCTGCCTAGTTCCTGGATCGCTAATTAACATCATTTGCATGGTTTTCACCAGCAAATGGGGTAATTAGCATATAGGAGCTGTATCCGTGCAGGAATAGTGTTGGAACACTCGTGCACGTCCTGGGAGCTCATTCCTGGATCACTCCTCGGCCATATTGCGTGCAGCAGCTCTTGTACTATTCCTGCACACCGCGCAGAGCTTGCTGAATCCTAGGGAGTATTTGCCAGAGTAATTGACACTACAACTCAAGTAATTTGACCTCCTGAGTATACAAGGTATTCCTAAGTGTTTTTGTAATGACTGCATTATCAGACCAGTTGGCTTGTAACAGAGTCTACACCTGTAGCCGAACGCTGTTACAGGTTTGCAGTTGTGTAAGTTATTCTACTGTTGTAAACTAGCCATAATCTGTAAATAGGTACAAATGATATGCAATTTCACTTTTGAAAGCTAGTAGCAATCATGAGAAGTGGACTGAAGTATCTGAGTGATGTGTCATGCAGAGGTGGGACATGTCCATGCATGGAATGTCCACTCCTTGCCCAACCAAGATGACATATTCAAACGAACGGATAGTTAACGTTTGAGTTTACTGAACATCCAATTTGCTGAGACAGGTAAATGGCTTAGCAGTAAGTGTGCGTTTCTGTGGGTGTTGTCCTTGTGGGTTAGGGTTAGAGCAGGGGTTAGGTAAATTCACAGATTTGGTGTTTTTGTAAGTGATCTTTGGTTAAGGTTAGAGAAAGAGTTAAGAAATGGAATAGATTTGGTGTTTGTGGAAATGTTTGAACGTTAAGGTTAGAGTAAGGGTTCAGTAACGGGATAGCTCTAGTGATGTACACGTGTGTGTGTATGTGTGTGTGTGTGTGTGTGTGTGTGTGTGTGTGTGTGTGAGAGAGAGAGAGAGAGTGAGTGTCCATCATGTTTAGTGGCAGTATTAGAGAAAGCTTTTTTAAGGTTAGGTGTAGGATCAGAGTTAGGGGCATGGACAGTTTTAGGGTTAGCACACATTACTAAGGTTGCTGTATTATACAGAAGCACAAGTCATATGACTTTCAATTTCTTTGAAATTTTTTGTCATACACAACCCTTGACCCTTTGTGCTATTTGGCTGCAACACCTCGGATTCTAGTTTTGATATCTTTTTCAGATCTAACTTCCCCTCATTCCTACCTGCCAGGTACTCAGTGCTGTTAATTTGTTTCACTGCTTCCCCCCATCTCAATTTTCTGCTTCTTCTGATTTTTCCTCTTTTCTGCCATGACCACTGTCTTGTCTGTAACCAGTTTCATCCTGTGTGTCTTTTCTTGCACCTCCGTCCATTATCCTTTGCTGAAGTTCTGCTCAGAGTCTGCTTGTAGTGACATATTGTCTGCATACAGTGGCTTTGTTGATTTGTCCACTTCAGCTTGTTTTTTGATGTAATCCATAACCAGTAGGAAAAGGAGTCGGTTCAGACCTGATCCCTGATACGTCTCAACTGTATAGATTTTTGCAGAATATCCAGATTTCTGCCTCATATTTTTGGTGTGTTCAATCTGTACTTTTCTGGCAAATAGCTGAGGATTGAAGTCATTAGATAATGACAAACATTTGAGTGTAAGACTCCACATCCTTCAGAAAATTCATGCTAATGCGAAACTTGGTTTTCTATCAACTTTCTAAGTTTGTAAGAGCAATATTTAAAATCTGTCCATATTTGTCCCCCCATCATTTTAGACTTTGTCCAGATTTTTTGCTCTAAGAGGTTGAGAGGTATCCCACTGGGAACCCTTCTGTGAGTCTGAACACTGTACTTGTGTCATTGAGTTCTTTGTACGTAGCCTGCACTAATTTTACCAGTGTTGCAGAGATTTCACACCACCACACTACTGTTCAAATCAGCATTTTCAGAATCACTTCAGGTGTTTTCTTCATAAATAGGAATGCACAGATGCCTCTTTCTCCATCTCCAGCTTCTTCTTAACTGTCTTTGTCATTGAAGGCATAAGTAATCGGCATGGTATCCTGACCTGAATTTGCAATGCTCATCTTCAATCTAATTTTGTACACGACTTCTTGAACTAAATATTGTAGCATATTCTTGCATCTGTAAATATGTATTTTTTTAGCATATCCTTATATTTGTAAATATGCTTTGTTCATTTCTTATTTGATCCATTTCACCTGAGCTGTGCCTGCAAATTTGTTCAATGAGATCAGTTTACTACCGCAGGTAAACAAAAGTAAATATTTAATAATTATTATTTATTTATTTATTTTCTACTATTCTCCGAAATTGATCACCCTCTCCAGCACTTTTCACTATGGATGACATTGAAATTGCTGATTTGACCCCAATGCCATTTGCTTACTACAAGGATGTCTGAGTTGCATGCTGGACACTATTATGTGTGATCTTGTGACTGTCTACCTTGATGAACTATGTGAGGGCCACCATTAAGCCATTGAAATACAGAAGTCCAGAGCAGCCTCTCCTTCATTATTCCTTTTGTCACGATCATGCAGACTCACACAATCCTCATGTCAGGTTCTGTCTGTCCTATATGACCATTCAGGTAATCTATTATCAAGACCAACTCATTTAGGTTCATAGGTTCATAGGCAGGTACTAGGCTATCGGCCCAAGGGCCTACGTAAGCATAGCCAACAAGGTTCCCTGGCTTACGCCACCTAAGAAAGTTATTTTCCTGTGCCACTGTCGAGCAGAGACACAGAAGTGATCCCTGGGGTGTATTTCCTATTTCCCATCCACTCATCAAGATTTTTCTTGAAGAGTGCTAATGAAGAACTTTGCTTGATATAGATGGGTAGTCTGTTCCAGACTATGGGAAGTCTCTGGGACAGAAATCTGTCCCTCCAGCATGTCCTATTTATTGTGGTGACAAGGTTTAGGTCCCTAGAGCGTGCAGCTCGGAGGGATTGGGATTTCTTTAGCATGTCCAACAGCTCTGGGTTTGACATAGCTTTATATGTTAGGCAGAAATCACCTTGGAGTAGGCAATATGCTACGGAGTAAAGCTGGAGTTTTTTGAGGTGGTCAGTGTAGGGCATTTGTTTGAGGCCAATAATCTTCTTTGTGAGGTACTTCTGTGGCCTTTCTAGCTGCTGCAGATGTCTTGTGAGGTACATTCCAAAGGGGCATTGTACTCTATAATGGGTCTAATGAGTGTCGAGTAGAGGGGAACAATGACCTCTTTTTTCCTGGATGAGAACCCTTTTATGATGAGGTGTGCCACGTAGAAGGTCTTCCTTACTACTGTGGTGATGTGACTATCAAAGGAGAGACTACTGTCCACCTGGGTCCCAAGGTCTCTTATCACACATTCGGTGTTAAGTAGATTGCTGCCTATGTGGTAGTTCATGGGTATAGAGTGTTTACCAAAGGGGATGACTGCACTTTTTGGCATTGAGCTTGAGGCAATGGCTCTGACACCAGGCATCTGTCTCACCGAGGCCGTTCTATAGGATGTCCACATCATTTGGGGACTTGACTATGGCTCCTAGTTTGCAGTCATCTGCAAACTTCATTAGCCAGAGGTCTTCTGTGTTAGCCTGTACTTCAGAGAAGTAGATACCAAACAGGAGAGGTCCCAGGACTGAACCCTGTGGTACTCCACTTGTCACTGCTTTGAGGTCAGATTTGGAGTCTGCAACTTTTACAGTGTGGGTTCTGTCAGTGAGCCAGTTGGCAACCCATCTTGTGATGTAGGGATTTATACCTAGTTTAGTGAGTTTAGCTATAATTCCAGAATGGGGGATGGTGTCAAAAGCCTTGGTGAGGTCAAGATAGGCTGTGTGAACCACCTTACCCTCATCTATGGCTTTGGTGACTGCCTCAAAGAAGTCGATCAGGTTCAGGAGGCATGATCTGCCTTTCACAAACCTGAACTGGGTGGGATCCAGAGTTTGGAGGTTACCAATGTCTTTGTTTATGAGTTCCATGATGATACGTTCCATGGCCTTGCAGACCAGGCTCGTCAGGCTAATAGGTCGATAGTTCCTGGGATCAATGGTGGCTCCCCCATTGTGGAGTGGGATAACTGTTGCTGTGCACCATTCAGTAGGCACAAAGTCTGATGCAAGGCTATTATTGAACAGGGTGCTTAAGTGGGGGGCCAGTTCATTCTGAAGTTCGTGTAAAATGCAGTCTGGGATGTTGTCCGGTCCCATGGATGCTGTGTTTTTGGCTTTAGAGAGTGCAGCTTTTACCTGCGTAGTTGTGATTACAGGAACCCTGCATTCTTCCTGTATAGATATGGGCCCTTTGAGGGGTGAGGGGGTAAAGTTAGCACTGAACCTATCTGCCAGGATGTTGGCAATATCAGTTGGCTCTGTAATTTTCATGCTGTAACTCAGAGCAGATCTGGGTGTTGCCATTGAGATTCTTGACATAGCGATAGAATGCTTTGTGGTTGTCCTTAGAATTAGTGACAATTTTGTTTTCATAGCTAGCTTTGGAGGATCTTATAAGGGATCTCAGCTTCTTACTGAGGCTGACCAGGGAGCTCCTCCACTCATGGGATTTTACTCTCTTTTGCTACAGTTTCTTTCTTCTGTTGTACAGTTTGTTTATGGCAGGGGACCACCAGATTGGCTTCCTTTTTTTTGGAGGATAGCATCTTGGTTCTGTTTGGGATAGCATGATCCATGCACTCATGTAAGTGCTTATAGAGTGCATTTGTGTAGGATTCAGCAGTTGTAATTGTATTGTCCATCTACATGGGTGTCATGAAGTTCACCACTTCTGTCTTAAGAAGCATGAAGTTGGCTTTGGAGAACTTTTTTACTGTGGATTTCTTAATGGGGGATGGGGGCGGGATGTGGATATCAAGGGTGATAAGCTTATGGTTGGATCGGACTAACGAGGAGTTGACTTCAGGTGTGGAACACCAGTCACTCATGTCGGTAATGACCAAGTCTAGGATATTGTTGCCCCTGGTGGGGGTGTGGATAAGTTGATCCAGGGCATTGGAGTTTATGAATTCCAAAAAGTGTTGAGCTAAGGAGTTGGTACACAAGTAGTTTTCCCAGTTATTGGTGGGGTAGTTGAAGTTGCCCATTATTAGGGTGTTTGGTTGAACCCTAATATTTTCCAGTACATCAATAAAAGTGGAGTGCAAATCCAGGGGCATGGTGGGGGATCTGTAGCAAGCTACAATTTGGATTGCAGTTTTGCCCAGAGTTAGTTGCACTTCGATAACCTCGGACGCATTATGCTGAGCAACTAGCCTGGAGGTGTGGATATCCTTAATGAATGTGGACACACCTCCACCTTTGGTGTTTCGGTCCAGGTTACATGGCCGAAAAGTGTGGTATGAGTTATAGCCTGGTAGTGCAGGGGTGCTCTCTGGAGCCTTGAACCAGGTCTCAGTCACTGCACAGTTATTGATGTTCTCCATTTTAAGGAGTGCCTCGAGTGAGTGCATCTTGAGATTTTGACTTCTAGCATTGAGTAGCATTACCCACAGTTTTTGCTTGCCTGTTCCTGTTACAGTGGTGAATTTGTTATTTGAACCTTGCCTAAAAAAGGCACTATAGGGGCAGCAAGAGCCTTAGCCAGTATCCAGAATCCCAGGGGCGACAGGTGCAGGTCATCTGTGGCAAAGCATCGTGGTCTGTCGACAATGTCAAACCAAGCAGACAGATACTAGATCCCCTTAGAATGACACCAGAAGCTTAGCCAATTGTTGAAATCAATCATTTTGTCCTTGTACTGTGGTATCATTCTGGGTGATGGCAGAATGCTACTCAGGGCTAGGGTCATACCTACCTGGGCTACAAGATCAAAGAGCTCTTCCATGTCTCTTTTTATGTAGTCCCGAGAGGTACATCTCAGGTCATTCACACCAACATGGACAATGACAGAGTCATATTTGTACTTGTTGTGGAATGCCCTGAGTGTGTGGGTTATGTGGCGGATCCTGGCACCCAACAGGCAGCTGACAGTAACTTTATCCTTGTTTAGCCTGGTGAGTGGGACATCAGAGTGCCTGACTATAGAGTTACCTATGACTAGTGTGTTGGGTATGTTATTTTGCCTTATTGGCTGTGGTTGAGTGGCACACTGAGTCTGTGGGCTTTGTGTCATTTGGGTTGTGTTGGGGGATGGAGGTTGCTTGCGTTTCTGCTTTGGAGGTCTCTGTTGCTTAGACAGATTATTATTGAGAGCCTCAGCGAATGTTTTTGTGTTACTATGTGTGGATTTTGGGGGTGTAGATTTAGTGACACTATGTGATGAGTGTGGTGTGGTGCAAATGTTTACCTTTTCCTGATGACTGTCAAGTTCAGTCTTGGTTGGAGAGAGCATTACCTCCAGTTTGGCTAGATAAGTGCATCTCTCACAGGTTGTAGTGTTGGGTGGTAGGAGGAGAGGGTTGTCTGTGTACATGAGGCAATTGCTACAGTGCCCCAAGAGGCCCAGGTTCATCAGATAGACAGGGGAGAACACTGGGAGCTGATCCTTGGACATGCCTGAATAAAAACTATTTTCCTCTAGATAAGTGAGGAAAGTGAGTACAAGAGCTGTTTTTCTCTAAGCAAGTGAGAAATGTAAGTACAAAAACTGTTTTCCTCTAGGTAATGAGGAAGGTTGAGTGCTGTAGTAATTAGTAGCTTATTTAGTGTTTTTATTTTTATTTATTATTATTTAATTTAGTACATTTATCTCATTTTATTGAGGAGATCTTACAAATATTGCACAAATGTACACTTTTTCCTCACCGCCACAGCCCTGCTGTGCAGCACAAGCTGAAATCATAAAGACTGTACCACGTTTACATTGGAGTCTGATTGCATTGAGTTGGTTACTAATTCTAATGATATCCATCACTGTCTATCTCACCAATATTCTCACACCATTTCTAGTCTTCAAACTTTGGATCTCAGGCCAAGTGGCTTTGCTGCACTACCCTTCTATCTTGTCTCTTGGATACAAGAAATATCCAGCCTTCTTACCATCATGTCATCCACTTCAAGTTGCATATTGACACTGAAATTATATTCAAACACATTTTTTTTTAAATCAGGTGCAGTTGTAGATGGTAATCTGGCTGATTTAATACTTAACTTTTTTTTCCTGCTGAAAACAGCCTCCATCCAGGTATAAGTTCAGCCTACTCTAAACGTATGGTTTGATGGGTCAATAACAAACTCGTGCAGCCTGACTCTTAACATTTACTTTCCTGCTGCTTTGTTCTTGTGCTCAGAATAATAATTGCAAGAAAAGCATATTTATTCAAAAGGTCAGTGAAGGAAAGACATATCAAGTTGAAAGAATGAACAGTGGGAATCATCTAGCTCGAGTTGACTTTCTGTGTTTCACCAGAACTACTTCCTTGAAAGGAGAAGCAGATATACAGCAATTTAATTGTTAATCTTAAGTCTCACACCAGAGATCCACTGCCTAGTGTCAAATGTTTAATTTTGCAACAGCTGTTCCCTTTTTGCACAAACCATTATTACATTTCTTTTTCTTAACATGTAACAGGAAGACAAACACAACACCACCAGCTCGAAATCTGCTTGAGAAATATGTCACCACTGAGAAAGCACTTTCATCAGCTCTGTGTAACTGGGTGAACAATTTCTTGTTATGTCAAATGGAACTAGACTCCAGAATTATGGCCCTATTAGGCTTACATTATACTTAATACTGTAAACAAATTCCTTAAATGGAAGCCTTGAAACTGCATTTATATCCATGTAATTAATTCTGTCATTGGATTTTTTTCACTGGTGCACATTTTTTTTTATACTGGCAATTGTTGACAGATGTAGACGCATTTTCAATGGCAGATAACAGTGAATTAGCTGCTCTACATCCCCTGAGGCCAAACATCATCTGGTATTCATCCACATTTCTGAGGAAAAGATGGGAGCATTTGTAGGGGCAGGAGAGTCAACAAGTACTGTAGGATCTATAACCTTTACCCCCACCATATGAAATGATATACAACACTACAAACATTTAAAACCCTTAGACATGCATAATTATTTTTTATAGAAACATGAATGCAGAACTAATATTGTAAACTGTACAGAACCACAGGCCATACCTCTCACCCTCCTAGCAGAAGAGTTCTTGATAAAACCAAAAATGATGGGGGACAAAAAGCCCTGAAAATCATGGACAGATTTTAAATATTATTACCAATTAACAAACTTCCACATCCCCATTAATTACCACACAAACTCCATTACCTCCAGCCCACTCCCCAAAACCCACCATTACAATCCACTGAGTGGCCCCAGTCTCTATAACAGCACAAAAATAGACTACCTCCCACTCAAATACCACCAAACCAGCTCCAAAAATAAATTTCTTCTTAGGCAGCACATACTAGCTACAAACTTAGAAAAACCTTATTTAGCATACTATCAAAATTGAAACTAAGCAGCGACATTCACCCCAACCCAGGCCACCAACTTAATGATAAGCCAACCAGCACAAGCCATTCACAAAACTTGATAATACCATCCTTCTGCTCCTAAATATAAATCTAGGGAGCATTCTAAATAAAGTCCATGACCTCCACGTACTATTAGATTTATATTCCCGACATCACCATTATGACTGAAACATGGCTAAAGCCACATGTCAAAAACAATGAAATCCTCCCTCCAGGCCATAACCTATACAGGCTCAATTGTCAAAATAAACGCGGAGGCAGTGTAGCTATAATGTTTAAACAAAACCTAGAACTACACCTCATCAACATCACACCACCAAAATATAATAATGCCGAACTGCTCCTCTCCAGACTAAACATCAATAACAACAAAACTCTGCTCATCATAGCTATTTATATTCCTCCAGGTGATAGAACTAACACAGCTGAAAAAATACTTCACTGGTTAGCAACAACCTTCCACTAAGAGACCATCATCGTGGGTGATGTCAACACTGACTGGTTCATCTATAATTCTAACACTCCATCCAATTTTATAAACCTACACGGCTTCTCCTAGCTCATACAAAACCCCAAAGAATAAATAAAAGCTCTAAAAAACAGTCCATCCTAGACTGGACCCTCACAATTAAACATAATACATCCCTACTAACAGGTTACCTCCTAATACCATGAGTGATCACCTACCAGCATACCTAATCAGAAAAAATCTCACTCTGCCCAAACAAATAGTGTTTAGGCTAATCCGCAACAAAAAGAAATTTAACACCCAAGCCTTTAACTCCCTCCTCCAGCAAACAAATTGGTTCACCTTCATAACACTACCACTAGATGACGCCATGCAATACTTTATCACCACCTTCCTTAATGTACTAAACAGTTTAGCCCCCTGCAGAACAGCTAGAATAAAAAAATCATCACACCCTCTGGTTAACAAAAAACACCAAAGACTACTAAAAATAGAGACAGAGCATGGGAACATTGGCAAACAAACAAAAACAATGACAACCTCCTACTATAAAGCAAAATCCCAAATAAAAGCTGACAAAAAAAAAAAAAAACAACATACTACACCACCGCTCAGCAAAAAAACATAGTCCCTTTCAAGAATTAAATGAATAATAAATTCTACTTCATCTAAAAAATGTGAATTTTCACTAGTCATACAGCTTGCTCCTATTCTTGTTGTTGCATTTGTTAATAATATTAGAACTAAAACCAATAAAGGACATACATACTGCAATTTGGACATGACAGTTGATTCAGTGCTCATTCAAAACATTATTAAGGAAAACTGGAACATTTTGTAAGGAAACCCAGACCTTTTTAAGGCTGTTGGAACTAGACCTTTTTTGTGTTTAAGAAATATTGTAATTTAAAATTTTTATTTGAAAAAAAATAAGTATCAACTGGTAACAGGTTAACTAACTGCAATAGAGCCCTAGGTATGTTTAAATGTGGTTGTTATAATACCTGTAGATATATTTTGGAAGGACCATATAAAAGTTTAGCACACTTGCCTTACACTAGCAAAGTCCCTGGTCATTTCAATTGTAAAAGCAAAGGGTTTGATTTACATTGGGGTGTGTTCCCACTGTGGTGCCTTTTACATTGGGATGACCACTCATACATTAGACACTAGAATTAGGGAGCATTATTATGATATAAAAAAGAAAGATATTAAAAATGCTTTTTTATAAGCATACACTTAGATGGCCTCAGTACAATTTTCTGTTTTCAGTATTGGAACAAAATGAATGGGATGTGAGGGGTGGTGATTTTAAAACTCTATTAGAACAAAGAGAAGCTTTGTGGCAAATAACATTAAATTCTGATCAAGAACCTGGATTAAATGAGGCTGTGAATATTAAATGTTTTTAAAACACCGTAGGGTGTATGTTAAAAATAATGTTGTGATATTGGTAATTTTTTCTGTATTTTTACCTTGTTAATTGATTTTAATGCTGTCATAATTGAAGTGCATTTTTTATTGGTTCATTCTGATTACTTAATTATATTATTAGTGAGTTAATTATCTATTTTTTCTGAAGACGTCTGATGAAAGTGAGTAATAAACGCAAGTTAATGCTAATTTTTGGTTTACCTTTGTCTTTGGCTATTCCAGTGGTGTTTCTTCAGTTTTGGTTTTCTGGAATCGTGAATTTTTGTGGTTTTCTCTCTATATCCTTCCCCTTGTAGTAATAGGCATCACACAGACCCCTATCCCACTCTTTACAATCTCGCACATATCCCCCCCACCTTCTTAACCTAGCACAACAGAGCTAACAGCACCTACTAGCTGTTTAGACTAATGAAACATCAATCAATATGTTTATTAACCATTGCTATAAATTCTGGCCACACCTATGCTAACATTAAGGACTACTCTTGCTATAAAAAAAAAAATCTATAGATATATTGTAAAGTTGTAATTCAGTCTTAAACTGCTTATCGCATACTCTGATGTACAATTCTTATACTTGCCTTAAATGCTTTGGTAAATGCCTTATAAAATGTACACTGTACCTTTTTGTGGCTTAGCACGCACTCTGATGTACAATTCTTTTACTTGTCTTAAATGCTTTTGTAAATGATTTATAAAATGTACACTGTAACTTTTTGTGGCGTTTCTCCCCAGGCCTCCACTGAAAATGGACTTCCACCAAGTTGGACTATCCCAGTAAACAAATGCAAAATAAATAAATCAATAATAAATTGCTGTTTTAAAGTTAGAAAGTTGATAAAGTAACAGGTTTTGCAGTAGCATGTATTTTCTGAAGGGTATGAAGTTTGAAAGGCAAAGTTCTATCTTGACTTAATTTGTCATGAGTTCAGAGAAAAACACATTTTATGAAGAACAGACAGCAAATATGATGCAAAAATCTGGATGTTCCATGTAATTCTGCAGTTGTAAGGTATGTCTTAGACATGTTTAACAGGTGTACTGTGCAAAATTCATATCATTGACTATTATCCCAGTCATACAAATATCTTACAGGCATTAACTTTTTTGACATTTTAGTACTGGCTAGTTGAAATGTGAAATGTATAGTGTTTTGTGCATTTTGCATAGCAGTACTGTAGAAGTGTAATTTTTATTGCATAGACTCAATGCTTTCCTTACCCATTTACTTATATATTGTTACTGCAGGTTTGCATACTAATATTGAGTGTCCCCAAACAACATCATCAATGCCTTAGTTTTTATTTTTATGTATGCATGTGAGCATCTATATCTATCTATATATTATTGCTTATTTTTGGCTTTTGTAACTGCGTTTTTGCACAAAGGAAGAATGTGTAATTAGGACTTTATTAGTTTATTTTTAATTTACTATTTATATATTTATTGCTCATAAAATAAGTATAGATGTTCCTGCTATTATAGTTATTGTTTCATTTTGACGTGTATTTATAAGCCATCTTGAGTATCTTTTAGTTAAAGTTAATTGTTTTAATTTTATGATGGATGATTAGATGACAAATTCATGTGATTTTTATTTATTTATTTTTTATAAATACATCTAATTATTTCTTATAGTTGGCTCTCAGGAAATCTGAATTAGTAAAAGAATAACAAAAGGGCTAAAAATTAATTCATAGGTAATCGGTGTTACTTTTTGGTGTGATTATTGTGGTTGTTTGTGAAGTTACATACCTCGATCATGTTCTATTTTTCAATAGTTTGTTTTATAAGCTAAGTCAAAAGTTTTCTTGAAATAATTCAGTCTCATAGAGCAACTTGCATCTTCCTCTACAGATGGAATCTCCACAGAAACTGCTGAGAAAGCAACAAAATACCAATAAACTGTCAACACAAGGGGCATACATTGTAACAAAATACTCTAACATTGTTTTAATACAGTGAGACCAGAAAGTGTACTTGCACGAATATGCTTTGTGTAATGGTGTACAAAAGTGCAGGTGCGTGCACACACACACACACACACACACACACACACACACACACACACACACACACACACACAGTCTACACTACATCAAAGGACATGCACTGTAACAAAATACTCTAACACTGTTTTAATACACAGAGATTAGGAAGTGTACATGCACTCATGCCTGTCCCCCCCCCCCCCACACACTCACACAGACACACAGATGAGAGTTAAGTCTAACCATAGGAAAAAGGCCCATATAAATCTGCCATATGTCAAGCTTAAAGTTAAAAATTATTCTGGTATGTCTTAAAACATTCAGTGGTGTCTCATCCCATGACCTCATTAAGAATTATACTCCAGTGCTTGAAACCCTGTCACAGAATCAGCAGTAGAAATCTTTTATTTCCAAGCATATTTAATGGCTTTCATACCAAGACATTTAAAAAAAAAAAAAACGTTTCTCACATGCCTTACACTTCTTCAGTCTTCAGTAAGATAGTGTTAAAGATATATGACAAAGTAGACTCCAAAGAATTTTTCCTCAGGTGGATAGCAAATGTTGGAGGTGTGATGGGCAAGAAAGAGGTGGCTGGGAACATATTTTTTGGGAATGTAGTGAACTGGCAGAAATTAAGGATTCCCTGCAGACTACTGTGCCAGAAATGCTGGGTGAGCAGAGTGGATTGACTGGGGAGATGATTTTTTTGAGCTAGGATACAGAATCGAAATTGTCTAGACATAGTAAAGCCTTGCTGAGTCTAATTATGGTGGCTGCCAAAAAAAAAAACAATTAGCAGAAAATGGAAATCAACGTCTAGACCAACTTTATTAAAGGTAGTGAATATAGTAACAGAGATAAAACAACTGGAATTGGGATGTTTAGAAAAGGGAAGGAGCAAACTACATAGAAAAAATGGGAATTGTGGGAACAATATATGCAAAGAAGGAACGAGATTTAAAAGGTAGGATTTGAATGAGCCATATGATGCTTAACTGACAATGACTGGATAGATTATAAATGATGTATAAGGTTTGCAACTACAGTTGTTTCAATGGTATCTGTGATGCATAATGTTTACAACAAAGTGATGCCAATTTTGTTTGCTTTACATTTATATAAATGTAAGATTGCCTATGCCATACGGAATAATTTAATAAAGATGTTTACTGGAAGAAAAGATACATGATTTTATTTCTGTCACAGTAAGACAAAGAGATGATATATTCATCTTTTAGTTAAACATTGCTGAATCCTGTTTAAAGCCCTATTTGCAAATTTTAATATCAAGAAGGTCACACAAAATCTAGTTTGGTCTAAATATGCTTAAAAGACGGTGTCAACAGTATCCCCATTTTCTAGAGGTAATAAATGTTAAGGCATCCTAGCATCTTGGATCCCCAATTTCTTATTTACAGAACATGGTTTGTAAAGGTTAGTGATAGTAAAAGCTGTAAAGACAGTATCATTTTCTAAACAACTGTTCATCAGCTTTGTATTTACTTCATATTTGTAGACCCACCACAATCATGATTTTAATTTTGGTGATATTAATGCCAGTTTGATTTTTTACTGTTCAGCTGTGTAGTTTATGTATGCAACATTACAAATCCTTAGATCATCTGCATAGACATTACAGAACATGTTTTGTTAAAAAGTAAAATCACTAAGATATACTTTTAAAAAGATACAAAGGGGATTCAGATAAATCATTGCTGTACTCTATTAAGACTTCACTGGTGATTTCTAATAAGGCTACTTTTATAAAAAAGTGTTTCACCGATATGCAGGAAAGTTGAAACTTAGGGCAAACATGCAGTCATCCAGTTTCTCTCCGAATTTATGGATTAATGGGCTGAGTTCAAATCAGAAAGTGAGTTTGTTCCACAGGTGTCCTGAGCTGACTAGCATGAACTGAATGGAGTGCAAATTGAAGTAACCATGTTTGTGTTCTCCCAACCAGTTCACGCAACACTGTTATACAGGCACATACAAACATGCATGCACCCACAGACACAAGCATGGCTTCACTGTGTTTTCCTGCTGTAGCTCTTATCTCTTTGCTCCTCAAACAGCAAGGTAGAACTTGTCTTTAAATTTCTCTGACATGCTATTGTTCTAATCCAGGCAAAATGCGCTGTGGAAGCACATATGGCTAATTTGCAATACTTGCACCCCTGGTCTGTAAGTGGTTTTCTGCATTGAGATGACTGTATCACTACATGGTGGAGCCTTTTCATTGTTGTAACACTACAGACTGTCTTTGAATAACTCCCTGTTACATTAGGCAGTCCTGTCAGAAACAGATTTGTACAGTGTGTGTTCTGTGTTTCTGAATCTTGACCATGGTCTAACAAGGGGAACCTTGTGGGACATCTGTTGATAAAGTAAAAAAAAAGAAAATTAGATCTGCACTGTTCCCTTCAGTATTTACAGCCAAAATTCTATGGGTTGGCCAACTGAGAAGTTATTAGCTGATAACCCAGTTCCAAATTTCCCAGATGAACATGGCTGAGAAAATCTATTTAAATAACATTTGCATATAGATTATATTTTAAGACATAAATTATGCTATCATAAAAGCCTTAATTATATGCAACCATTGCATGTTAATAAATGCTGGGACATACATTTATTGATTAAACCTAATTCTTCTAATTCAAAAATATCTTTACCAGTATCAGTCTCTGCAGAACTTAACCGATACAAGGTAGAATGTGAATAAGCCTGCAGCTAGTCACCAAAAAAGCACCACTCTGTTATATATCACCTTACAAATGCTTTTTTCCAGTCAGCTGGAGCTATGCCCTCGTTATAACTGATGTTAAAAAATATACTAAGGTTTCTGCTATAGCCTTCATTAAGATCTTAAGGTCCTAGCTGGTCATTTTTTCATGTCCTGCAGCTGTGATTATTTTAAAATACTGAATTCTAAACTTTATACAACTGATCAGAGATATAGTTTCGAGTAAAATTACAGATGGATCAGGTAGAGTAATGGGATGAGTATCTCCCCAACAAACTCCTTTTGATGTTTGCAGCATACAGCGATATAATGACATATCTTTAAGACACTGTTGGGTGGTGTGTGTGCTATAAATACAACCAGTCTGTGAAGTAACCAGCTGTCTCTCCCCTTGAAACTAAACTGCCCCTTAATCATTGGGTTACAGCTTCTGAAATAAATTTACACTTCAATGACTATATTAATACAACTTGAATATATTTGCTATGCATAATGAATAAAGTTCATTAGGTCCAAAATGGCAAAAGTGTGTGCAGAGATTTGAAAATTGTATTGCTGTATTAATATAAATGGTGACTCAATAAAAGCCATGATGCTTCTTGTAGAAGAAGAAAAGGTGAATGACATTTATATTTATTAGCTGCCAAATACGATAAATATCAGGGTGTGAAAATAAAACTCATTAAACATCTCAAACAAACCAAATAAAACACTCAGTTTAGAATATTGAATATAAAAAAAAGTTATCCAAGAAAGCATGTCATTAATTCTGTACCATACTAGACTAAGAATGTTGACTAAAGCCATAGACTCCCAGATCTTGATAGTGAAATTAAAACACAAATAATACAAAGCTGTGTATTAGCTAAATTGAAAAGAACACAATTCAGGAAATTACACCTTCCAGAGATTCATAGGTTCTTACTAAACTTATGGCCAAGAAGACTATCTGGAAGCTCAGCTACATTACTCTTTATTGGTGGGAAAGTAACAGTGTCCCTCAATAAGTGAATTTTTCCAATATATTTCAAGTTAAAATATGTGATTACTCATGCAGTTATCCATACTTCTTTTAAAGGTCACCACTAAAGTATTCCTCTTGGTATCTGAAGGGAGTTCCAGAAATGGGGGATATACTGCCTGGTACAGTTAATATGGCTGTAAAAGTTTAGAGTTGTAGAGTGAGTTTTTGCTTCGCTACTTGTCCTATACAGGTAAATGAGTTCAGTGAGTGTGGAGTAATTCATGATACAGAATGCTAAATAGGGACCACTTCTCAAAAGTCTATATGAGACTGAGTAGAAGGCTAGGGATTTTAGTCTGTTAGCATTGCTAAGGGTTCTAAGATACATGAAATCTTTTTGGTGAGAAAACATTGCGGCCTCTCAAGTTGGTTAGGTACTTATCCAGGTAAATGCTGAAGGGGACGTTATATTCAGTGACAGGCCTGTGATGATGTGAGGTACTGTCAGTTATGCCAGGAAAAGTAGGGCAGTGGATGTATAACATATACCAACACAGCTAGCTGGAATTTTGTATAGCATTATATGTCATTTGTATATCAAACTGATATGTACAGATGCTTGTGTTGAAAAATGTATTTGTAAAGCTGCTCGTATTAAAAATGTACCAACTGTGTACCCTGCTGCACAGAAAAAGAAATATACATGCATTATTGTAACTGTTTAAATGTTTTAACAGAGGATACTGGAAGACAAGAGGTTCATCTCAATCCATCTAACTTTGAAAATAGTTTGATATTAAATTACCTGGCTTAGGCCATAAAGATTGTATCTTACAGTTCTCAATGCACCCGGAGACAAAAATCTGTACTAGGAAGCACTCTGTATTGTCAATGTGGTGACCTAATTGCTACTCTGGAAGGGTGGAGGTTTGAAATTATTTTATGACTTCCAGAAGCTGCAACAGATCTTAACAAGCTATATGTGTATGCGCATGTGTGTGTGTGTGTGTGTGTGTGTGTGTGTGTGTGTGTGTGTGTGTGTGTGTGTGTGTGTGTGTGTGTGTGTGTGTGTGTGTGTGTGTGTGTGTGTGTGCATTACTGACATATATTTGCTAAATCCTGACAACTTCTAGCAATGGGGAAGCATGGGAACAAGAAGTCATTTGACCAGATGTATGTGATGTCATTCTGTAATCCATGACTAAAATGATGTTTTAATGCTAGGTGAGACAGAAGCCTCTGAGCAGTCTGTTTTTGGAACCTGACAGAGAAGGACCCTTTACCTACTTCATCTTGCCTTGCTCTAGTAAGTGAATAGGGATTAGTAATTCTTTAGATCAGGTCAAGAAAATATAGCGAGATTATTTAAGTATTGCTTTTCTGTATCTGTGTGAATCTATTCATATGGGTTATTTTATTTTAACATTTCCTGTGATTGAAACTCTGGTGTTTACTGTAAATAGATATTTAGTATGTTCATGTTTTTTCTTATTTATTACTAAATATATTTAAACTTTTCATTGTGGTTGGTCTTTTAAAGAATATTTTTATCTCTGAGAGTACTTACATATATTTGATGACAGCTCTGGCCACTCCTGCAAGCCTTGCTGTTGGTCAAACTACCATTTGTATTAATATTAATTTCACTCAGTATAATTGGTTACCCTTGCAAAAGCCTTAAAGTATCTGGCTTTGTAATGTGTGGTGGCAGTTTAACTACCTTATAGTCTAGGCAGATGGGGGCATAGCTAGTAAATCTGTGCCAGCCTTACAAGGTGTGTGTGTGTGTGTGTGTGTGTGTGTATGTGTGTGTGTGTTTGTGTGAAAATCAAATCTCAGTGTGTGTGTATCAGTTTTTTGGAGCAGGGACATCAAGCACTGAATTCACAGAGAGGGTGCTGGAGAACTTGGCTTGGACACTCAGCTGAGGTCTAACTCTATAGCTTTGCCAGTGGAGACTCTTACTGGGGACCTGGAGGGAGACAAATGGAGAAATTCAGACCCCTGACTGAGTGTGTTCCCTGTGTGCTCTTAAGGGAAATTGTCTTTGATGCTGAGAGCTGTATCTGGAAATACTCGGTGTATCCATTTTTGTTCGAAATTAACATCCCTCTCCAGTGCCAGTGGTGAGAATTCAGACTCCTTGATTACCAGCCAAGAGTGGGGACATAACAAGGCCTATAAAGAGAAGAAAACAGTGGGGCTATAGTTTCAAAGGATCTTAAGGCAATAACATGAAACATAAACTGTGCAAGGTAGAAAGATTGTATAACTAGAATAGAATTTGGGATATCAAAGGGGAATTTGTTATCAAAATATATACCAAAGTCCCTGATGACTGAGCCAGATTTACTGTAAGTGGAATGTTATCTGTATAGTATGCAGTGAGGATGGTAGATTTACCAAACTATGCTGGATTTCATGGTGCTGAGTGTAAGCCTATGACTGACACACACTAAACACATGTTTAGTTCAGTCAGTGATAAACAATTGCAGCAATCAAGTGAGATTTTAACCATTTCCACCTTGAAATCATCACCAAAATTGGTTAGCCGTAGTGCTTGATACCATCTTTAACTTCAGAGTAGTGTATGCCAAAGAGGAGGGACCCATAGCAGAGCACTATGGGACATAAGTGGTAATGTTTTATGTCTATGGAAAAGACCCCTCAACCTTAATGGTATGAAGTTCTATTAGACAGCCAATTAGTTATTCAGTAAACTATTCCTGAGTTAATGTTGTGTTAGGCAAGTTTGTCAATAATCATAGATTCATAGATTTATAGATTCATAGGTGTGTAAGGGGCTAAGGATCACTAGGGCTCTTATAAGTCTATCCATGCAACCCAAATGTGATCCACAAATTTGATTTATGTAGGAGGTGATTTTTTGATTGTCTCTGTCCATCAGTGACATAGGTGCCAGACCAAGGGTAAATTTCTGATTATTCATCCATTGGCCCTACTTGTGATTAAATAGGGATATGGAGACAATCTAAGTGGATGAGGAGCCTGTTCCAGAGAATGGGAATCATAAAGAAACATACCTGTCTTGCCAACATATCCTGTTTTATGTTACAAGCAAAATTTAGGTCTTTTAATCTAGTAGTTCTGATGCTGTTTGTTTTATGGATGCACAGAAAGTTAAACAAAAGAGTGTCCAGGGATGTCTTGTATGCCAGGTAAAGATCGCCTCTCAGAAGTTTGTATGACACTGAGTGAAGAGACCCAGCTTTAAGGAGATTTTCATAAGATATTGTGTTTACTCCCTGTATTCTTTTTGTAAGGAATCTTTGCGGACATTCCAGTTGCTGCATGTGTCTGGTCAGGTACATACCAAAGGAGGAATTATACTTTATGATGGGCTTGATGAGGGCTGAGTAGAGTGGTATGATGACCTCTCTGGACCTAGATGCTATGCCCTTCTTTATAAGTTGAGCAATATAGAAGGATTTTCCTACTAACTTGGACACATGTTGGTTGAAGGTCAGTTTGCTATCTACATGAGTTCCCAGATCCCTGATTAGTGAGTTGACTTTTTAACGGTGTTTTATTGATGACGCAGTTACCCAGGATGACAGGCTTACCAAAAGGTACTATAATGCATTTCTTGGTATCAAGTTGTAAACCTTGGGTTTGGTACCAAGCATTTGCCTGTGTTAATAAAAGGGTGCTATAGTGTTGATGGCCTTGTCAAGAAACAGGTCAGCAGTGTGGAGTGTATGCCATTTACCCATGGTCTTAATAAACTTTTTGAAAAAAGTAACTGGGTTGAGAAAACCAAACCTATGTGTATCCAGTGATATAAGGTCAACCATCTTATTGCTTATTAATTCGGTTAGAACACATTTCATAGCCCCTCAAATTGTATTAGCATGACTAATAGGTCTGTAATTGACAAGGCCAGTAGAGGAGCCACCTTTATGCAAAGGCAAAACAATAGTTGCTCTCAACATCAGGGACATAACAAGTGGAGAGACCCAGGTTGAAAATTTGATGGGAGGGGGGTTCTTGCTGGGACTTAACACTTCTCAACAGGTTTCCAGAGTTCTCACAAAGACCCACATAACTGATATTTTTTTAAAGTGATGAAGGAACTTGGTATAGAGTGATTTTGGGACGGGGAGTATTAGTGGGGAATGGCATGGTATCAGAGGAGAGGGTAGCAGGGTGAAGCTGGAAGAGAGTTTGCCCACAAGAATATTAGAAAAGTCCAAGTGGTCAGAGAAGGAGCTACCATTAGAGACAATCATCATCATCACCATCAACCCCCTTTTCCCCATTTTCTACATGGGGTCGGGGTGTCATGTCAACTGTTGTCATCTGTAGTGATGTAATGCCACTACTTTCTTTGACACTCATTACTGACGGTCGCAGGTCTTCTCACACAATCCATCCACCTCCTTCCTGTCTGTCCCAGATCTTCACCAGATTGTGTTCTGCTTTTCTGCACATGTGCCCAAACCATGGTAATCTATTATCTTTGACATTTTTTTACAACTGGAGATACTTTCTCATCTAATGTCCTTATTTCTTCCTCTGTTCTACAGTGTGTATCCTACCATATGTCTCAAGCACTTCATCGCCATTATGTCTATATTCCTCAACTGCTTTGCCTTTACTGTCCAGATTTTTGTACCCTACAGTAGTACAGGCCACACTACTGTTTTATACACATTACTTTTCAGCTTTGTCGGCATTGTTGTGTCATACACTACCCCTGACACTGTGCCAGGTGGCTTTAGCCCCTCTGATTCTAGCTTTGATCTCCTCATTCAGACTTCCCTTCTCTCTACCCCCCCCTTTCTAGATACTTGAAGATGTTATCTGTCCCACTGTTTTCCTTTCTGTCTCACTTCTCATCTTCTTCTGATTTCCACCATTTGCTGCCATTACACCTGTTTTTATCTGTACTCAGTTTCCTCCCATGTGCCTTCAGTTTTACATTCCATTCCCTTATTCTTTGCTGAAGTTCTTGCTCAGAGCCTGCCTGTAATGCTACATCAGCTGCATACAGCAACTTTGTTGATCTGTTTTAATTGACCTGTTTGCAAATGTAGTCCATCACCAGGATGAACAGTGGTGGACTCAGAACTGAAGCCTAATGCACACCCAGTTCCACTGCGTTACCTCTCTGTGAGACTGGGTTTGAATCACTGGGTCCTTGTACATAGCCTGCACTAGTTCTACCAATATTTCTGGAAGTTAGAACCACTACAGGACTGCCCAAATTAGCTTTCTTGGGACTTGTCATATGCTTTCTCTAAGTCTAGGAATGCCCAGTTGGGCTTTTCCCTTATTTTTAGATTCTTCTCAACTATCTGTCTCACTGCAAACATTGGGTCAGTTGTGCTGCATCCTGATCTGAATCCAAACTGCTCGTCTCTCATCTTACTTTCTACTAGTCTGCACACTTGTTTATCAATCATCCCCTCCAGAATTTTCATGCAGTATGACAGGAGATTGATCTGCTCACAGTTGTGGATGTCTTCTTTGTTCATGAACACTCACACTAGTATGCTTATTCTCCAGTCATCTCGGACACGCCTTTCTCTCCATACTATTTGTTTCCATCTCACCCATCATCTTTATCATAACTGCTGTGACATCATCTGAGCCTGCTGCTTTCCCCATTTAATTTTTCTTAGTGCTGTTCTTACTTCTTCCAAGGTAGGCTGCTCCTCTTCTTTCATCACAGGCTGTGTCTGGGGCAGTACGGCTTCTTTGTGGTTTCCTTCATTCAGAAGCTGCTGGAAGTACTCCTTCCCTTTAATGTCCTGTGGACTGGTGAGCAGGTTGTTGCTCCTTCCATTTGCCTTTGATGTCTTGCGGACTGGTGAGCAGGTTGTTGCTCCTTCCATCTGCCTTTGATTCCTGTGGACTGGTGAGCAGGTTATTGCTCCTTCCATCTGCCCTTGATTCCTGTGGACTGGTGAGCAGGTTGTTGCTCCTTCCATTTGCCTTTGATGTCCTGTGGACTGGTAAGCAGGTTGTTGCTCCTTCCATTTGCCTTTGATGTCCTGTGGACTAGTGAGCAGCTTGTTGCACCTTCCATTTGCCTTTGATGTCCTGTGAACTGGTGAGCAGGTTGTTGCTCCTTCCATTTGCCTTTGATGTCCTGTGGACTGGTGAGCAGGATGTTGCTCCTTCCATCTGCTTCTGATGCCTTGGTCTTCACTGTTACAGCTGCTTTCTTAGCTTCTTTGTTAGTCAGTCAATATTTCTTCTTAGCCTGAGCTATCTTTTCTATTTCATATTTTTCCTGCATTCCTTCTTTCTTTTGATGACTTCCTGGACTTCAGCATCCCACCACCATCTTTCCTTATGTACTTTGCTAACATACCTGGCTTGGCCATGTATTTGTTCTGTAGTCTTCACACATGCTGTTTTGAGGTGTTGCCATTTTTCTTCTTCAGTTCATCCTATTTCCTGTTCTTCTGGATGTGCTAGAGCCCGGGTAATTCCTTGAACTATTTTGTTTTCTCTCCAGTCAACTTCCAGGTCTTCAGACTAGTCTCTGTTGACTTTAGAGCCTTCTCTGACCACTGTTTGCAAGCTGGTTGTGGCAGCTAGTGGTTTATGCTGTGTGCCAACTGTTACACTGGAGTTGATTTTGCAATCATTGTCTCTCTTGCTGAACCACACATTGGCCACCATCAAGCAATTTGCAATACAGAAGTCTAGAATGGACACCTCCATTTTTTATCCCTGTTGCCCCACCCATGCGCACTCAGGACCTCAAATCCTGTTCTGTCTGCTCCAATAAGTGCATTCAGGTCACCCATTATCAACACTTACTACAGAGTATTTAGGAAATCAGTCAGGGACCTTCTAGGAAAAACATATCAAAGCAAATGCTTCCCTGACTCAGGTTATCAACAGATACAGCCTTCCATCCTTATGTTTACCTATTTATTTTCATTTGTTTATTTATGTCTTGATTACTATGATATACAAATGGGTTGTATCTCATTTTCAGTGGCAGCCTGGTGCAAAAGCTTCAGGAAACCTAGACAATCTGTTTAAAATACTACACAAGCTATGGAAATGTGCTAATTTACAAGACATTTTCAAATTGCAAGAGAAACAATAATACAGTTTAAATATTGAAGAAAATATCATGCATAACCTAGCTCCACCATACAATATAAAAATAAACCAAAAGGTAGGATTTTGTGTCATGAGCTATAACAGATTCTGCCATTGAGCTGATACAATTTCACTGGAACATTTAGCAAAAACAATTCAGGCAGTGATTTGTACAATAAATAATGTAGTGAGATAAGCAGAAATACTGAACCTTCTATAGGGAGTTTGTGCAAACTTTCAATACATGTTTCAGAGATAGCAATAGTGATATAGGGTATCTGACCCTAACAGTGTAATGTAGGACTAAAGTGTTATGTTAGTTTTTAAGTACATACAATCTGGGTAGAAGTAAATAAGTGCTGTCTACATGCAAGTACATGTAGTTCAAACAGCTGTTTTGAAAGTGGTGGTGCTTTTTGGATGGGCAGATAGGTAAAAGTTTTTGTCTTACCTGGTTCTGTTATTTGAATTTGAAAAGGCTATGAGTGCTAGTAATTTTGCAAGGCAGTTTGCTCCAAAGGTTGCCTATGTTATTTTTGAAAAGTCTCTTATACAGTATTTTTGGGTTCTGGATGTTTTATTAGTACTTTTAATGAAGAGCACAGGGAGTCAAGGAGGGTAGTTTTATTCAATTGTTTGGCTAGTGAGATATTTTGGTTGGTGTACATGAATCTATGTGCATTACAATGCAGGAGGTGCAACTTGTTTGCAAAAGGAATCCAAGATATGCCTTGGACGACAGCCCAGTGATGAGTCCTTTATTTGCAACCACAAATTAATTTGCATGTCTCATGATAAATTTATTTGAGCTTTGTTCATACAATGGCTGATATTCCAGTCTAACTAATGCATCCATAGAACAATTTAGAGTAGATAAAGAGTGGACACTAGATTAGATATGACTGTTTGGACTGAGTAGTAGTAGATTCTGGAAAGGTCTTCTATGCTGATACTGCATCATTTGGTAAGTCAAGGCTGTTGTCTAATTTGGATCTTAGATACCGAATTTTGTTTTGGGGAAGTAAGTAACTAAATTATACTTTGAGTTCAAATATAGTGGTATATGTACTTTAGTAGTGATTTGAGCACAGTAGGGCAGAGTTACTCTTAGTGGTGTTAACTATAAAGTGTGATCAATAAAGCCATTTGTCGAGCACAAATAATCTACCTTGCAGTTCTTTTCTTAGTTACACTGCGATACTTCATGAGACACAAAAGAGTTGTATCTTTTGTGCATTGGACAATCTGTAGAGCCTTACAATAGTGAGACGTTGGGCTGATGCACAGGATGAAAAGTAAAGATCCTCTTTGAGCATAGGCAAACTGTGCCTATGGGGTAAAGAATATAGCAGTGTGGAGGGGGCCCCCAAGATAATAATTTTCACTATAATGCAAATTACAGAAATTATGTTAAATGCAGGCTAAGTGGCTAGAACATCTATACCTGGTTGACGTGGGGTATTCCCAGTCAGATGGAGAATGCCCCTGGTCTTAGCACATGGTTCTACGGTGTTCCAGTCTGTGGCCTTCACTATTAAGGCTTTTCTGGGTCTATCAGTTAGTGAGGGTTCTTCTGTTCACATTCTTCCTCTCTTCCTCACTAACTGCTAAAGCCAGGAAGGGTTTTCTCCTTGCAGATTAAGTGCTATGAATATAAGCAACATAACAGTTCTGCTTACAACATTAGGAAATACTGAATATTTCATATCAGATGACTGAGTAGCTTGCTTCATACAGATTAGGCAACTTGGTCATAATGAGGAATTATACGCATAGCATTAGCAAAACTAAGGTGGTAAATATCTTATGAAACAAAATGCAATTCTTTTCAACTTAAAAAAAAAATGGAAACCTGAACATCAGAGTTCATGTAAAATTTATTTCTGAAGCATTTCTGATTACATGTACTTTAAGCAGAATGAGGAAGATATTTTTCATATTCTTGTACTAAAAGATTACCTCTCATCCGCTCTCTCTGTATATATATATATATATATATATATATATATATATATATATATATATATATATATATATATATATATATATATATATATATATATATATATATATATATTCAAACCGTTTCCGTGAAACCAAAGTGCAAAAATTTTAAAATGTCAAAATAATGTAGAATTTTGACATTTCTGGCCATGCCACACCTCCACACTAGTGCTCCCATGGGTCAAAAAGGGGTGAGGTTTTGCCGTTCAGTTATGTGGAATTTGACATTGGAGACATTCGCACTTTGGTATTCGCGGAAGCCGTTTCATCCATTTCGTCCATATTGGGATCGCCAATATGAAGGTAAAACTATCTATATATATATATATATATATATATATATATATATATATATATATGCATTTTAAGTTTGGTGGCATTAATTATGTTGCCATTTATAAGTAGCATTTGCTGGTGATAACTTGGTTAAGGGTCCTACCTATGCCAGGGACCCATGCTAACTGTGGGAGGGAGGGGTATATATGCCCCCATTGGCCAGTGTGCAACAGCCATAAAGCCCAGCAGCCCTACGTCAATAAGTTACTGGCTGGCTGTTGTCCAGTTGCCCAGGCTGGGTTACCTGGGATACCTTTGTTCAGGGAAAGCTGGATGTAGTTTTTGAATCATGTGCTGACAAACTCAGTGAATTTATAAGAGGAGAGTCTACAGATCACAAGCATATGGCTGACTGTTTTGAAAGCCCATTGTACGTCTAGGGTTAGGACTGTGAAAACTAATTATCTATCTTCCATATTAGCAGAAATGTGGACAATGATGAAGCAAATAGTTTGGTGTTATACTTAATTCAACAGTTGTGCTAATTTTGAGTTAATATACTACAAGCGTTTGTATAATCGAGCAGTTGCTATTTTATCAATTTATTCAGGTATTTTGGCTACTGGATGAATATGAACTACTAGTGTGAAGGTCACAGAATATACTATGGAAAAGTCTTTGAGAAGAGGAGTGATGACTGCATATTTAAGTCTATTATTAACTATCCCCTTAGGGAGAGGAACGTTAAAGAGGCATGCTGATGGCTTTGTAAGCACAAAGCTACCTAAATTTAGAATGTATGTTGAAGGGTATTGGCAGTGTGGATTTAGGCAATATTAAGGATATGAATGCTTTTGTGGTAAATAGAGGGTTTTATATGTATAAACTTGTGAAGTCAGGTTTTAGATCATGAAGAATAGAGTTTTGGAAGTAATATGAAGTTAATGATGAAGGTCAGAGATTAGGTCATTAATTTAAGGTAATTATGTCAAGCTGGTACACAGAGGAAGAGGGAATAAATTTTAAGACATCTCTTTTATAGATTTTATATGTAGTTTTGGATGAATAAAGTAGAATAGTTAATAACATTTTAGAAAAATACCTTTGGCCATATTTGCAGTTATCCTGCAGGATGTTCTGTGATATCTTAGCATATGTGAAGTTAAAAAGTGTTACCTTTATCATTTCTTTTAGTCTTTTATGATTTGACAAATTATCTGAGCTGTTGTTTATTAGTTTCAGGGGTTCTTATTGGCCTTAAGTCTTCTCAGCCTAAATGGAGTTAGCCTATCTCAAATTGGGATTAGAAAATTATCTGGCTAGGATCAGGATTTGTTCAGAGTAAACGATACTCCAGAAAGTTCTGCCTGGAGGGTAGTTTCCATGAAGTCAGCTATGGATCCTGTTGGTATCAACAGCGGGGTTAATTTAATAGTTTTGAAAGAGCAGTCAGTCAGCAGAAGAGAGTGGTCATAGACTACATTAGATAACAGATCTGTTCACGGTTAGAACTGATGATGAGAGATTGTTGTGAGGTGACTGATAAAAAGAATGGAATGTTTCTGAAATGCATTATCTTTTCTTATTTATTCTTTCATCTCTAGTGGCTGGACTATATGCCTGAGAGCATCCCTCCTGTATCCAGATGGCCCATTTGTTCCTCCAATGACCAGGGCTGTTCCTTACTTGGGCAGAGCAAGAGAACTCTGGCCCATTCATTTCCTGACCAAGTCAAGAGTCTAATCAGCCCAGTCATTCCCCCTAAAGTTGGGAATCAGGTGTATGGGGAGTGGGCTGGCCTGTCCATCATGCAGCAGTTGGTGGCTTCACTTAAGCTGCTGCTCTAGAAAGCTCCTAACACACGCACACACACACACACACACACACACACACACACACACACGCACACACGCACGCACACACACACACACACACACACACACACACACACACACACACACACACACACACACATCTGCCTTGCTTACTTATGATATGAGCCATCTGACCCAACAGCTGCTATTACAATATCCAACATAGTTATTCAGATCAGTGCTGCAGGTGGTCACATTATATCCCATCCCCCAAAGATGGATGATGATATGAGCCATCTGACCCAACAGCTGCTATTACAATATCCAACATAGTTATTGAGATCAGTGCTGCTGGTGGTCACATTATATCCCCTCCCCCAAAGATGGATGAACCAGTGATGACTGCTCACACCACAACCCTCCTCAGTCTTGGCTTTTCCACTGCCTGGCCTAATTGAACTACTGTCGTCTGGATCATAGTCAGAGCATTATTTCTCTATGATACAGGGCCAAGGCCTGCATTATTTATACTTGATGGTTTATGTTACTGTTGGGCAGCAATCATGGAATGAGTTATACATTATAGTCCCATGGCACCTTCCTCTTTTCAAACTCAATATTCAGGGTTTTGTTACAACATGGATATTATCCAGGCAATCATGAAGAATTTTCTGTTTTTTTGTCACTAACTCCTTCACCAGCATCTTGTATGCACATTCACAGATGTATCGATCTGGTATGTCTTCCAGAGTAAATGTACGCATTCTTGCACATAGATTCATAGCTTGTTATTAGGTTAAAGACCTGGAGGGCTTTATAAGTGTAGTAAAGTTTTTCCAAAAGAATAATGGATGTCCTGTATCTGAACAGGACATTGAAATCTGGGCATTTATAAGCTACCTCTGTAAATAAAGGACATGGGTGCCAAGCCTGGTATAAATGTCCTATTCCCCATCTACTGGCCTAGGTTGTGCTTAAACTGGCTAATAGATAAACTCAGCTTCACATAGATGGGAAGCCTGGTCCATAGATGGGGCAATCTCTGGGACACATATCTGTCTCTCCAGCATGTTCTGTTTAAGTCACAGTCAAAATTCAGGTCCCCTAGACCTTGTATTTCTGGTACAGTTTGACTTATGAATGTGTAGGAGATTCATAAATGTGGGATTTGCAGATGCCCTGTAAGCCAGGCATAGATTGCACCTCAGTAATCTATAGGGGACTGAGTAGAGGGAAAGGGCTTTAAGGCACTCGGTATAAGCAAGTTTGTTATGCCTTGTATTCTTTTTGTAAGGAACCTCTGAGGTCGCTCTAGCTGCTGCATATACCTAGTGAGGTACATACCAAAGGGAACATTGTACTCTATCATTGGTCTGATAAGGGCAGAGTACAGTGGGATAATGACCTCTTTGGACCTAGATCCCATTCCCTTACTTATAAGTTACACAACATAAAAGGATTTTCTCACCACTGTGGCTATATGGAGGTCAAAGGTAAGGGTACTGTCTATGTGCATACCGAGATCCCTAACCACTGGTTCGACTCTTAGGGGCGTATTATCAACATGCCAATTACCTGGGATGGTTGACTTTCCAAAAGGTACAATTATGCATTTCTTAGCATTGGGTTTAAGACCCTTTGTTAGTCAGAGATAGACCTTCTTGAAGAATGCTAGTGTCTGCAGGGGAGTCAGTGACAACACCGGCTTGCAATCATCTGCAAACTTAGTCAGACATAAACCTTCAGCATTTGCTTCCATTTCAGACAAATAAATGCCAAAAAGAAGTGGGCTCATTATGGAGCTCTGGGGGACTCCACTAGTGACTGGCTGGCTTTTTGGTGAAGGTGGCCTCACCTATTTTGTCCTCCTGCCTTCTATCAGTGAGACAGTTGGCTATCTGGCAGGTGATTAAAGGGTTTATACCTAAATTAGTGAGCTTGTCTGTAATGCCTGAGCTGGGTATTGGATCAAAAGCCTTGGCCAGCTTGATGTAACCTGTGTGCACAGTCTTACCTTCATCCAGTGCTTTGGTGAATCTCTCAAAAAAGTCCACCAGATTTAAAAGCGGAACTGTGATGGGTCTAGCATTTGCAGTTTACCTATGTCATTTATCATGTCCATGATGATCATTTCCATGGCCTTACATATTAGGCTGGTAAGACTTATGGGTCTGTAGTTACTCAGATCAGTAGCTGGGCCTCCTTTGTGCAGGAGAATGACTGTAACCATCTTCCATTCCTTGGGCACAAAAGCTGACTGATGGCTCCAGTTGGAAAGTGATTCATGTGGACCAGAGAGGTCATATTTCATGATAATTATTAAACATCCAGGGATGTTATCTGGGTCCATTAATGCAGTGTTTTTGGCCTTGGAAAGTGCATTGATGACCTGTTCCCTAGTAATGGTTGGGGGGATCATGCCATGTGGTATTTTCTTTGGACTATCAGGAGGAGAGTGGGGGGAGAAATTTGAGCTGAACCCGTTAGCATAAAGGTTTGCAATGGCCTCTAATTCAGTCGTGCCATTTACAATAAGTTCTCTGCATTGTTGTATATTTCCCCTGAGGTTACAGACATAGCTGTAGAAAGCTTTGTGGTTGTCGTTTGTCTGAAAAGCTATATTTTTTCTTCCAATTTAGCCTTTGAAATATTAAATTGGTCAGGGGAGCTTTTAGTATATATGTACATATATATATATATATATATATATATATATATATATATATATATATATATATATATATATATATATATATATATAAATTTCCTCCTACACTTGGCCAAGATTTTTTTAATTTGTTGTATGATTCCACCAGGGTGGCCTGCCTTTAGAATTTGTCTTATTCTTAATATGAGTGGGCACAGCTCACTCTATACAGCTAAAGATATGGCTGTACAGAGATTTTGTAAATAGCTCAGCATGTGCTATGTTGTGTACTGGGTTTGGCGGTCCAAGCAATTTAGCCAAAGTGTTACTTAGTAGCCTTGGATTAGTTCGTAAAGGCTTTTGGTGACAATGGATCACCAAATTCAATTTTTATTTCAAGTAATACTGCCTTATGGACAGATCTGATGAGAGAAGACATTGCATTGGGTGAGAAACATTACAGGATCAAGGATGTTTGTACCCCTGCTAGGAAAATGGACCAACTGTTCCAGGATGCTAGTACTAACAAAGTTTAGGAAATGCTGGGCTTGTGCATTAGAAGTGTTGTAGGATTCCCAGTCTATAATGGAGTAGTTGAGATTCCCCATGGAGATCGTATTGGGTTGAACGGTGACGGACTCTTAATACATTGAGATAGCTAGTATGGGTGTCCTGGGACATGGAGGAGAACCTATAGGTTTCAAGGATTGAAACTTATTACATGTATAGATCTGCAATTGTGGGACTGCATACATATCTGCTGACCTCACAAGATCCAAACATATTGAAAGTTTTGAAACATGAGGAGAATAAATCTAAGATGACTTCCCTGTTTAGTCTAGCAGAAGCATATTGGCACCAAGTGGGAATGGAAATCAAAACAGAAGTAAATAAAAATCAGGCAGCAACTGACTGTGCCGAAAAACAAAAGAAAGAATATAAGGTGAAGGATCAGATGAGAAGGCAAGAAATGTGGAAAATGCATAAATATAGTTGCAAGTATAGAAAACTCCGGGAACAACCTCATGTAGATCAGGATCGAATTCAGGAATGTTTAAGGAGAGGTGAATTTAAACCAAAAGATGAAAAGTTAATAATATTGGCGGCTCAAGATAGTGGAGTACATACACTTTGGTTTACAAAGTCTATTGAACATGTGAGAGAAACAGACAAATGTAGGTTTTGTAAAATAGAATTAGAAACAATTGCACACCTTGTTGCTGGTCGTGATATACTAGTGGCAGAAGGGCTGTATACTAAAAGGCATAACAATGTGTCAAGACTGTTGCACTGGGGATTGTGCAAACATTATAATATTGAAGTAGCTGAAAAACACTGGAATAAAGAGCCACAAAGCATCAAAGAAAATGATGAAGTCTACATCACATTACCAACAGTTCAAAAGATAGATGTGAGAAAACCAGATGTAATGGTCCATGAAAAGAAGACAAAAGTAGCATTGATCATTGAAATCGCTACACCCAGTGACTACTGTGTCTTATGTACAGAGATGCATAAAAATACCAGGATTTGCAAGTAGAAATGAGAGCAATGTGGAAGAAAGATACCCAGACAGTTCCAGTAGTAGGAGGAGCAATGGGTCTTATAAAAAGAATCTACAATCATATTTAGATATGTTACCAATGCATGTAACTTCATACGAATTGCAGGAGTCATTACTGGGCACTTTGCAGGTGCTGCAAAGAGCACTTCTGGCTAACGTCAAAGATTGAAACAATACTAATTTCATGAATTTTAATCATACTTTGACTTAAGAATGGGATTCATTCCTGAATTGGTATTAGAAACCCAAAAGACTTGGAGAAATTAAAAAGTTGCAAGGATATGGTACAACACCCTGTTTAGGATGAGTTGCACATGTATAAGTTCCAATGGGTCATACAGTTTAACTAGTCTGGTCTTGAGGGTGTTACTTGTTCAGTAATGGCAAATGTTGCATGCTTATCACAGCTTTTCTAAGTAAATGTCATCAATGCAGGAGGCTAGACCACCTCCCTACCCCATAGTAGGTCTGCAAGCATCTCTCTCTCCCTTATTGGCTTCTTTAGCACTCAGGTCACTAGTCATTCCTGGATAACTTTGCCTGTTACAGAGTGGACTAAAAAGCATACTTTAATAGCCAAAGAAACAAGCCATATTCCTCTTGACTATGATACTGAGAAAATTTCTGTAGAAGAGTGGCTACCTGATATTTAGTAATATGCGTGAAATGGAACAAAGATTATAGAGATCATCGTTGTTGATAGAGATACAAAAAAAAGGTAGGTGACTAAGAATGTATGTGAATGATAAAAAACAATAAAGGAGAATTATTTTCTAAATTATTCAAAAATATCTAGAGGGCCTGTATATACATATCCATTGCACAATCTAACCATTTCATAATTACTCCTCCCACTAAGTCTACTGAGCTATTTCTAGAACCCCCTAGGGAAAGATACAGGATTGCTCTATCATAGAAGTACAGACCTTTTTGATTTATGATAACTTAGAAACCATAACAAGAAAGCTAAATATAAGCATTCCTAACCCCGATAAAACCATAGCATTTCTAGTACTCCCCAGCCTGCTCTTTAAGCTGTAAATGTTGCTGTAGTTCCCAGAAATGTTAATACATTTTAATTCAATATCCTCTAGGAAGAAATTACTTGCGTTGTATATTGTCAGATTAATGGACCACACTATTAGAGCATTCGAAGGCAGAAATCTCAGTGCATGCAGTGATTCAATCTCAATTAAAGCTAGCTAACAGTACTGCCACTGTGACATACTCAGTGATTCAAGCTCAATTAAAGCTAGCTAACAGTATGACCACTGTGACATACTCAATGATTCACGCTAAATTAAAGCTAGCTAACAGTACTGCCACTGTGACATACTCAATGATTCAAGCTCAATTAAAGCTAGCTAACAGTATGGCCACTGTGACATACAATGATTCAAGATCAATTAAAGTCAACTAACAGTACTGCCACTGTGACATACTCAATGATTCAAGCTCAATTAAAGTCAGCTAACAGTACTGCCACTATGACATACAATGATTCAAGCTCAATTAAAGTCAGCTAACAGTACTGCCACTGTGACATACTCAATGATCCAAGCTCAATTAAAGCTAGCTAACAGAACTGCCACTGTGACATACTCAATGATTCAAGTTCAATTAAAGCTAGCTAACAGTACTGCCACGGTGACATACTCAATGATTCAAGCTCAATTAAAGATAGCTAACAGTATGGCCACTGTGACATACTCAATGATTCAAGCTCAGCCACTGTGACATACTCAATGATTCAAGTTCAATTAAAGCTAGCTAACAGTACTGCCACTTTGACATACTCAATGATTCAAGCTCAATTAAAGCTAGCTAACAGTACTGCCACTGTGACATACTCAATGATTCAAGCTCAATTAAAGCTAGCTAACAGTACTGCCACTGTGACATACTCAATGATTCAAGCTCAATTAAAGATAGCTAACAGTATGGCCACTGTGACATACAATGATTCAAGCTCAATTAAAGTCAACTAACAGTACTGCCACTGTGACATACTCAATGATTCAAGCTCAGCCACTGTGACATACTCAATGATTCAAGCTCAATTAAAGATAGCTAACAGTATGGCCACTGTGACATACAATGATTCAAGCTCAATTAAAGCTAGCTAACAGTACTGCCACTTTGACATACTCAATGATTCAAGCTCAATTAAAGCTAGCTAACAGTGACATACTCAATTATCCAAGCTCAATTAAAGCTAACTAACAGCACTGCCACTGTGACATACTGAAGAACTGACAGCTGATTCTGGTGCTCCAATCCCTGATTCAGAAGACAAGATACAAAAGATGTGTTTGAGAAGCTGAAGCACTGGTTTGCATTAGCATCACAATTAAAGGGAATTTCATACATTTCAGCAGCTTGTACATACCACTTAAAACACTGAACTCAGGATTGTGACAGTTTTCAGTGAGATCAGTCATACAATCAAATGTTGAACTGATAGAATAGTGGCTGTTTGTTGTATGTTTAGGAAGCTGCCTGTATGGGTTTACTTCTCAGCTCTATGTGTAAGAAAGGTAACATGGTAAATTTTTAAGATAACTGCCTCACAGCTCCAGGGTCCAATAATTAATCCAGACTTATGGTGGAGTCTGCATGTTGTTCTGTTTTCTACATGAGTTTTCTCTGGTTAATCCAATTTCTTCTCAGATTGTCCAGACTGTGGCCAAAATGGGTCCAAACATAAGCTAATTTATTCAGTTTACAAACAATGACAAGATAACTGAATAAATAAGTCAATAATCTAGCCAAACAAGATTGCAATTTAGATCTGCTGGTAATTAACCAAGGGCGTTATTTGATCCTTTTGGTAGAGGAATTAGCAGCACATAGGTTCATAGGTAAGTGCTAAGCTAGCTGCCCTTGCTGGCTATTTTAAGTCTAGCTAATTTCCCTTTTGGTGCCTATACTGGCCTTACCATTCCCATGGTCATTATCACCCCTAATGAGAATAACTGAGATCATACCATAGATAATTTGAGGGGAGCCATGCATGTAATAAAAGGATTTAGGAGCTGCATTTGTCCATTAGCAATACAGGAGGCAGTCCTGTGGTCTATTTTTCTATTATACATCAATATATCGGAGTTGTGCTTGAATATGGACAGAGATAAGCTTTGTTTTACATGGATGTGAATCTATCCAGGGCAGCGGTACCCTCTATGAAATATACCTGTCCTCCAAACCATTCTGTTGACGTTTCAGAAAAGGTTTAGATCCCCAGGCAGAGTATTTCTGATGCCATTTGGCTTGCTGATCTGCAGTAGGTCCATTAGTATTGGGTTGGAGGATGTCTTGGATTCCAGACACGTGTCACCTCTTAGCAGTCTGTAGGAAACTGAGTAGACTGACAGGGTTTGGGGGTCAGTTCATGTTGAATATATTGTTTAGGCCTTGTATCTTTTTAGTAAGGTGTTTCTGTGGGCTTTCCAGTTGCTGCATGATTCTGGTCAGATACATGCCAAAGGGGGCATTATAGTCAATGTTGTTATGAGACAGTGATCCATAATGAAAGGCGATAAAGAGAGAGAGAGAGAGAGCAATAAAATCTCTCACCCTTTCAAGATTGTTTGCAAGAAAGTAGTGAAGAAGAAAATATTTTCTGGTACAGAAATTAAGTCTAGAAGGAAAGCTGTCATTTGAGTAAGCCCACATAGTTCTAAAAATTGGTTTAGGAGTACAGACTTTTTTTCATTACTAACACCTTACTGTCATCAAAACTAAAATGAGATAATGTTTGTAATAATGATTATATTTTTGAAATATCAGCTGAAAGCGAAAAACTGCTATGACATGTACTTTGACTTATTCTCGTACTATAATGCGCATAGTCAGCCAGTTTGCTCATGCTTCAGGTGTTGAAAAGCTCGCAAGGAAACGGACTGCAAATACCATCTCTAAAATTATCACACTTCAATCTTAAATTACGCCATTCACTTTTACTACAGCAGAACTGAGATAAGTGTTGAGCAGGTGAAATGAGTCATGCTGAATACAAATTTCAGAAATGGCCATCTAATAAATGCATGATATGCCAGGTCTCAAGTTCAAATAAATTCATAATTCCACGTTATATCCAATTTTAAATTTCATAGCTGTTATGTATTTAAGGGTTAGATTCAATATTACCAGTCAAGGTAATATTGCGGGGCTGGGAGTTGGCTTAACAGTTAAGGTATTTACCTTACAGATACAAGGTACAAGGTTGGATTCTCACTTTGGGGAAATTGGCCAGGCTTAAAATGGCTTGCAAGGGCAGTTAGCCTAGTACTTGTCTATGGACCTATGAACCTATAAGAAGGAGTACTAAAGTCATCAAATTTATTTACAAGCTCCTGATACCAATATATCACATACTAAGTCCCATATCTTGTATAACAGAAGATAGCCCAGGTTTAGAGTCAATATTACCAAACATAAGTTGGATCAGTAAGTTAAGGACAAGGAGTATGAAAACAAAGTCATAGAAAATGTACATTTTAAAATATGTGGGAGATTGTCATACAGAAAACGAGACAGACAGAACCATATGAGCCATTTGGGCAGAAAACAAAATTCAGGTCATAAGCGAGACTGAAAAACATGCATTATACGCTTTCTTCTTTTATTTTGTTTCCTAAATCCATCAGTTTAATAGAAGCCTATGAAAGCAACACGTGAAGAAAACAACATGTTAACTTTCTAATAATTTATAAATTTAGCAGTACATTGGTAATTTGAAAGTATTAAGAAAATGACCTAACAATGGGCAGATCAAAGCAAATTTCAAACCCAATATTTGTAGGAAAAGCAATAAATAAATGTTATGTCATTCTGGAAAAAACTGCCTCGTTACATCAGTAATGGTGATGTATATATTCTTTGATCTATATCAGACTTATTACTAGATGTCAGGTAGCCACTCTTCTACAGTTTTCCCATCATCTTAATCAAAGTGAAAATAATTCTCTCTGTAGAAAACCCAGAGGGCTTAACTGCTTGTTATACCTGTGTATCTGAAAATGAATATTAATATCTGAGAAAAGAAAAACACCAGCGTAGGTAACCTTGACAAATGGATGAGAAATTGGAAAGTCACCCCAGGTCTAGCCCCCATGTCTCCGAAAGACAGAGGCAGATGGTAACTATGTTCAGACTAAGATACCCCCATAACCTTTACAAACTTTCTAAAATATCCCCTACAAATAAATGCCCATGATACATAAGGATACAGTTGGGTTGGGTTGCATGGGTAGGCCTATAAAGGCCCTGGTGGCCATTAGCCTAGTATGTACCTATTAGCCTATGAAAATATAATATAAAAAAAATCACAGAACCATTACAAGAGTTTTTTTTAATGTAAAATAAGTAGCAAATGGATTTGCGTGGCATAGTGGCACAGTGGATAGCATTTTTGCCTCACAGCAAGAGGTTCTCCAGTTCAATTATTGGCTGGGGTGCCTTCCGTGAGGCATCTGCATGTTCTTCCTGTGTTCATGTTGGTTTCCCCAGGTGGTTCAGTTTCTTCCAACATTCCAAAAACATGCAGTAGGTGGACTGGACACTCTAAATTGGCCATAGGTGTGAGTATGCATGCAAGTGTGTGATATGGAAGAACAGCTGTGGCAGGGCTAGCCACCCGGCGGTGTGAACCTTGGTACTAGATGATTTGTCAGTGTTGAAATGTCACCCCTCTGCATGTGCTAAAATAGGAAAAAGGTGTTGTGGATGGATGGATGGATATAAATATTTATATTGCAACTTGTGTAACTTAGTCCAGGAAATACATGGAGTTGTAGACATCAGCTGTAGTATAATAGACCATAAGCTCACACAGTCTATCATAGTGAGGCTCCTTCAGACCAGAGAATGGTCCCCAAGCCTCTTCTTGGGTCTCCCACTATAAAAAAATAAAACGTGTGGCCCTTCTTCGTAAACACACTTTAAACAATCAAGAGTAGATCTGCTAGATGATTCGTTTACTACTGGATTTACTGATGATTTGCACAAAGGAAAGAAAAGAAAGGAAAGAGGACTTCCCATTCTATCATTGTATACGTGAGTAGCCTATAGACAATATTATGAGGTCACGTTAAGTGCATTGCACTAAGAAACCTAAGTGCCAGAACTAAATAAATCCACTGCTTTTCATCTTCAGACTCTAGGGAATCCTGCTACCCTATACAAACTGATTCTAAGTCAGTGCAAAATCATCTAGGCAACATAAAGTATGTCATGTCAGTATTACAGTTAATTCAGTGCCACACGGCTGTGGTACCCCCAGCATCATGTGGAACTATTAAGCTGAGTTTAAAGCACTACAAAATCTGTCATACAGCCCAGAGCATCCATTGTTCATTCTAAAGTGAATCTGACACTTTTATCAACGAGCAGTAAGCTGTCCAGTATGAAACTCGGCCCACTGAGGTACAAGGTCAGCCATACAGAGAAGGGAATCCCCTAGCAGCACTAACATCCTGTGGCAATATTAAATCAAATTCAGTGTGCTACAAAATCAGCAATACAAACTAGACAGTTTTCAGAATATGCTGTAGCACGAGAAAACATAATCCAGTGTATTATAAAATCTGTCATACAAAGCAGGGTATTCCATGACTGTATTAAAAAGACTGCATTACAATGGATGTAATGGGCTTTAACTGCCCAAAGTACAGCATACTGAATCCAGTGCATGACAAATTCAGCCATGTAAAGCAGTGAATCCTTGAAAAACACAAATAAATGCAAAAGTCTTTAGCTGGATATGCAAGCAGAACTTCCTGTCACTGTGTTAAAAACTATCTACAGGACACCCCAATAAGAGCTACACAAGCTAGGACAGAGGTTTAGCATTCATTTCTTCTTGACAACTGCTTCAGAATTTCTTCACTTCTTCAAACCACTAATAATCCAGTGCAAGAAAACATTCAGCATTGACAAATGGTTGCTTTTCGTTTTGCAGGATGCTTTTATGTTTATTTAATGTAGCTGAGCACGGCAGATGTGGATCATCTGAGAAATGAGGACATGGAAACCACAGCACTTGAGCTCATCTGTTTTGATGAGATTCAGTGCAAAGTGATATTCTGTGTTCATGTGAGGGGGTGAGATTGTGTGTCATTATGGGTCATTTGATGGCTTATCTTATTTTTCAGTCCAGTAGTTAAGAGGTTCCAAATCTGCAATGTGACTCAGCTCGTATAGCTAACATTAGTAGACAAGTGTGGTAGGCTGATGTTGTGTCAGAGGTGAGACCATTATTCAGAGAGAGAGAGAGTGTGTGTGTGTGTGTGTGTGTGTGTGTGTGTGTGTGTGTGTGTGTGTGTGGTGTTACAGTGTACACAAGGAGAAATTAAAACTCATTTTTAAAATGAAATGG